>NW_027496316.1:0-172474 GCF_021521415.1 Bidens hawaiensis
CACTGCCAGGGCGTTGCCCCGTACCCCCATATCTAGGGGTTTCACTAACATAATATTATGATAAAGTTATAGTTAGTTAATTAACACTTAAACTTATTAAACAGTTTGTCGTGCTTAGCTAAGGAAGGGTGTTACCACTAACCCAGAGAAGAACAGGACGTAGGTGAGTTTTTAGCCACATTTCTTTGTTATGTTTTCGAGGTTGTGTGCGTACTCAATGTTATTAGTTAATACACTTACCTTAAGTGGTAAGTGTATGCTATGTGAATGTTTATGAATGATGTATGTACGATATATGAATGTATATGAATGATGTACGTATGATATATGAATGATATAGAAAAGATGAAGAGTATGTATGAAAGTATATAAATATAAAAGAAAAGGAAGGTATGTATGAATTGACGGCAAAAGGGTGGCAGACCCTAATAATATCTGTGAAGGAGAGTGGCAGACCCTAATAATATATGTGAAGGAGGATGGCAGACCCTAATAATATATGTAAGGTTATAGGGTGAAAGGCTCTTTAAAATGTATAAGTATGTATGTAAAGTAAGATAAAATATGAAAGTATGAAAGAAAGAAAGAATGAAGGTAAGAATGAAGGTATATATTTATGCATGTACAAAAGAAAGTAAAGCAGGATAAGTATGTAATATATTTGAACATATTATATGTTGTCTGATTAACTAGAATTCACTCAGTGTGAAGGTGAATAGGCTAAGGCAGCTCGCTTGAATGAAGACACATGACATTGGACTGAAGATACTGGCATCTTGAGGAGAATGTTGTGATGTTTTAAAATGACTTTTAAATTATGTTTCAAGACAAGAATTTAGTTGTTAAGACTATTTGAATGATTTGTAATATATGGTTGATGTTTTTATATTCCGCGAAAAGTTTTTAATTAACTCTGATATTAAAAACTGTGTTTATTAGTAAATCCAATGCCATAGTAGGGCACCGGGACCGGGGCCTTACAAATTTGGTGAATGATGTTAAATTTGCTTCCTTTAATTAGATCAACCATAGAAATAAACACTTATGCTTGGAGTGGGAGAAGTGGTGCAAGTTTAGTTGTGTCAATTTTTCTTTATAATTTTGTTATGTTAACTTCATGGTTTGTTTGTTTGTTTTAGTTTCTTGTACGTTCAAGCTACTTGTAAGGGGTTCCTTTTTTCTTGGTTGATAATATTTGGTCTTTAAAATAAACATTTTTTTAACTAAAATCTAGTTTTTAAATAATTTATAAAAGTGCTTAAACCAAACATTAAATAAAAACCATTCATTACAAGATGATAAATTTTCAGCCATTCTTTTTTGCAAAAATGATGACAAAACAACTTTTAGTATTATTAAATCCTAAGGTTTGAGACGATCCGAAAAGCAATTGATCAGATCATGATATATTTTATAAGCCTACTTTGGTATTGAGTATTTATTTGTAAGAAATTTATTTTTTGCACTTGATAGTTTCAACACCAGAAAAAATAATCCAGTAAAATTTGTATTTTATTTACATAAAAAAATTTAATAGAACTTGTTAAATAATACCTTTACATATAATCAACTTTAGTAATATTAATAATAATAATCATAATAATAATGTTAGTTCAGATAAATTGCAAAACATCATCAATATCACTATTGTTATTTATATTATCATTCTTATTATAACTGCTATTATTAACTAGTTATATAGAGAAAAGATGCAATACGATAATGCCTTATCGTACAAAACGTACGCGATATCTGGGAGCGTCGATCTCTACCTTCGATTCAGCTGCGTTCAGTTGAGAACATTCCGTATAATTTCAGCGAGAAGGGTACGATTGTCTTTTTGATACGTAATCTAAATTTAGTAATTTGCGTATAAACGGTTACTATCCTGATATTTAGCTTAATCAAAATCAATTTCTTTTTTACGAACCAATTTGTGTACCAAAATCAAATCAATTGAGTTTACGAACCAGTTTTCAACCGATTTTTTATCTAAGGTTTTGAAATGGAAGACGATCGTGAATGTAAGTTTTTGCTCTGTTTGAACTAATCGACATTAGTTGTATAGTATGTTTTAATCGGGCATGCTTCTGCATGTTAGTGTTCTATGATGATTACATGATAATTGATTAGTTTAGTTTGCGAACTTGTTACGAGCGTGTGTAGATGATAGCTTATTTACTAGTGTGTTAACATGATTGATTTTGATGTTTATAATATGAGCGTATTACGAGCGTGTTAACATGATTGCTTTTGGTGTTTTAGAATATGAGTGTTTTACAAGCATAACATGCTAGTGTTGAGGTTGATATTCATTTTTGAATAGATTTGTAGTTGCATCATCCCCCAATCTTGGTCTACTCTTGTCTAAAACTGGTATTTTACCCATTTGTATCCCCAACACTTCATGCACATTTTTTGGTGTTATCTTAATAACACGGCTGCCAATGTTCAATTCATTAAAACGTTGATCATATTTCATCAGCAACCAATGTCCCAACATTGATGGAGTTTGGTTTACTTGAAGTCTTATCATTGACCCAAAACCCATTGCTTCCAAAAAGCTTTTTGTTCAGAGTTCATTGTACTCACTGCATCAACAATATTAAATGGTGCACATCTCACTCGCAACTTTTTGTTTATAAATTCAACAAAAGGTTTCCTTTGTATCCTCTCAGCTGGCTTCTTTTCTTTAACAACTTTCTTCTTTGGTTGTTGAAAGTCCGAGTCAGAGGTACTGACTTCTACATCTTTCCGCTTTGTTAACAACTTGTTGATTGGAGCTTCAAAGTCTGAATCAGAGTTTGCTTCAATATGTTTTGTTTTAACCTTTTTCAGTCTAGCATCAACTAGTTTAGTATTCTTATCAACAGTCTTGCATTTAACATCATTCTTTTTATCCCCTGCATTCTTACCTTTAACTGAATCACACATAAAACGCTTAATAAACGCCTAAGACTACATTCAGATTAATTGCATAGATGCAGATGATACAATCATCACAAACGCTTATAAATCGCTTACAACCATATCCAGAATTAATTGCATAGACGCAGATGATACAATCATCACAAACACTTATAATACGCTTACAACCATATCCAGAATTAATTGCATAGACGCAGATGATACAATCATCACAAACGCTTATAAAACGCTTACAACCATATCAAGAATTAATTGCATAGATATAGATGTTACAATCATCATAAAACGCTTTGTAAACGCTTAAAACTAAATCCAGATTAACACACTCACAAAACGCCTATACAACGCTTAAGACCAAAATTATAATATAATGTCAATAGAAATATATAGAATGATACAAATAAATACAAACGCTTATCAAACGCTTACAAAATCAACAATTACATTTTAACAATAATTAAACGGGTTGTTAGATACACCATATGATGTTTCCAAAACACCCACTCAATCCGCCATGGATTGGGCAATCCGCCAAGGATTGGTTGGGTGTTTTGGAAAAATGTGTTTTTTGTCACTTTGTTGTCTTTTTGTAATGCCCCGTTACCGGTGCCCTACTTTGGACATTGGATTTACTCATAAACACAGCTCTATTATCAGAGTTAATTAAAAATTTACGCGAAATATAAAACTTCAACCATAATATATTACATACCTTTCAAATATTGTCTTAACAAACGTTCATAGTCGTTTAAACATAAAACATAGTCTTAAAACATCATAACATTCCCTTGAGATGCCAGTATCTTCAATTCCATGTCATGTGTCTTCATCAAGCGAGCTGCCTCAATCTACTCACCTGTGTGCATACTAAAAGTCAGCTACGCTGAGTGAGTTCTAGTTAATCACATAACTTACTTTACATACACCTATACGTGCCCTAAGGTACGCATTACATACTTAATATGTGCATCATTATTTCGTATATATTCATAACTAACCTTACATTTATAAAGAGCGTTTCGCCCTACATACCTCGAATATTATTAGGGTCTGGTGCCCTACATCCTCGGATATTATTAGGGTCTGTTCCCTCCATCCTCGGATATTATTAGGTTTCGGTACCCTCCATCCTCGGATATTATTAGGGTCCCGTACCCTCCATCCTCGGATATTATTAGGGTCCGGTACCCTCCATCCTCGGATATTGTAACATCCCATTTTCTAGTTTCGGTTAATAAAATGAAAATATGAGTTATTACGAGTCGGGCTAGTGTTGGGTTAAATGGGTATGGGTTATGGACTTGGGTTATGAAGAAAAGAAGGAAAGATCATGGGCTTAAGCCCATGATCCATAATTATATAAACCTTAATTACCAAATAATCCACTCATTTACACACATTCCATACACCACCCAAAACACACACTTAAGCTCTCTCTCTAGTTTCTCTCTTTTCTTTAAGCCGAATCAAGAAGGAAAACCGATCACGACCCAAGGTAATGATTGTATGATATTGTATGAACTCAAACCCGTTAGATTTAGTCATGAAACGATGAGCCGACACCTTTAAACCGTTAAAGTCACGAGATCCGGGTGGAACGGGTATGAACCGAGCATAAGATGAGCCTAGGGATCACCCTAGCACAGATGTGGATCGAACGGGACGAAAAACGGTGAAAACGGTGGAAAACGAGTAAGATCTCGTTTTTCCGGTGAAGTCGCGGTTTTCCAGCAACGGCGGCGCCGGAAAACGGCGTACGAGGTTAGCGAAATGTCAGAGAATGTTTCTGACATTCTATGACCTAACCCTAATTCGTTAACGGGGAGTTAACGAACTAGAGGTGATTCGTCAGGAGATTCGTTAAAGGAAGCATAACGAACTAGCCTTAGTTCGTATCCAAATTCATTAAGGAAAAAGATAACGAATTAACCCCAATTCTTTATAGTAATTCGTTAAAAGGAGATACAGAACTAGAAGGTTCAGTTCGTTATAAGGGTTCAGTTCGCTATGAAGTTCAATTCGTTAACCAAACCATACGAGTGAGGTCCAATTCGTTAAAGGGGGCCAGTTCGTCATAAGGTCCAATTCGTTACGCAGACCAGTTCGTTATAACAGTCAATTCGTTATGAACCCAATTCGTTAACCACCAAGTAACGAACTAGAAGTTTGATAAATGACATAACAGTCCCTAGACTTAGAAAAAGAATTATTTAATTACAAAGAAGCCCTTAGAAAAAGAATTATTTAATTGTGACATCCCACATCGGTTGGGAAGGAGAACTAAGCCTTCTTTATAAGGAGGTGGATACCTTTCCCATCATAACGTGTTTTGGGCGCTTAATGATAGGGGATAACAGGAGAATTCCACAATTAAGCGTGCCCAGGTGGGAGTAGTATGAGGATGGGTGACCACCTGGGCAACCAAAAGCAAATCCGTGAGGCGATGGTGGTACGTTCCGGCCAAAGCGCACAATATTATGGTGCGGTGGTAGTTGGGTTGTTACACTTTTTTTATTAATTTATTGTTTTTTTGTCTTTTGTTGTCTTTTCTTTTTGATTTTATTTTTATTTCATCATTTTGTTGGTTTTGTTTTTTGGTTAGTCGGATGTAACCATTTTTTACCGGTTTTAAAGTTACAACGAAACAACAATTTTAAAATTGAAAATGAACAAAATAAACAGAACGAGATTTATATAACAGTTATAAATACATAACGAGTTCTGTTTGTTTTGTTTTTTTTGTTAGTCGAGTGTAACCAATTTTTGATCGGTTTTAAAGTTACAACGAAACAACAATTTCAAAATTGAAAACGAACAAAATAAACAGAACGAGATTTATATAATAATAATAATTAATACATTACGAGTTTGAAAAAAACGAAAAGAGTTCGGGGGTGGATTGTGACATCCCACATCGGTTGGGAAGGAGAACTAAGCCTTCTTTATAAGGAGATTGATACCTTTCCCATCATAACGTGTTTTGGGCGCTTAATGATAGGGGATGACAGGAGAATTCCACAATTAATCGTGCCCAGGTGGGAGTAGTATGAGGATGGGTAACCACCTGGGCAACCAAAAGCAAATCCGTGAGGCGATGGTGGTACGTTCCGGCCAAAGCGCACAATATTATGGTGCGGTGGTAGTTGGGTTGTTACACTTTTTTTATTAATTTATTGTTTTTTTGTCTTTTGTTGTCTTTTCTTTTTGTTTTTATTTTTATTTCATCATTTTGTTGGTTTTGTTTTTTTGTTAGTCGGATGTGACCATTTTTTACCGGTTTTAAAGTTACAACGAAACAACAATTTTAAAATTGAAAATGAACAAAATAAACAGAACGAGATTTATATAACAATTATAAATACATAACGAGTTCTGTTTGTTTTGTTTTTTTTGTTAGTCGAGTGTAACCAATTTTTGATCGGATTTAAAGTTACAACGAAACAACAATTTCAAAATTGAAAACGAACAAAATAAACAGAACGAGATTTATATAATAATAATAATTAATACATTACGAGTTTGAAAAAAACGAAAAGAGTTCGGGGGTGGATTGTGACATCCCACATCGGTTGGGAAGGAGAACTAAGCCTTCTTTATAAGGAGATGGATACCTTTCCCATCATAACGTGTTTTGGGCGCTTAATGTTAGGGGATGACATGAGAATTCCACAATTAATCGTGCCCAGGTGGGAGTAGTATGAGGATGGGTGACCACCTGGGCAACCAAAAGCAAATCCGTGAAGCGATGGTTGTACGTTCCGGCCAAAGCGCACAATATTATGGTGCGGTGGTAGTTGGGTTGTTACACTTTTTTTATTAATTTATTGTTTTTTTGTCTTTTGTTGTCTTTTCTTTTTGTTTTTATTTTTATTTCTTCATTTTGTTTGTTTTGTTTTTTTGTTAGTCGGATGTAACCATTTTTTACCGGTTTTAAAGTTACAACGAAACAACAATTATAAAATTGAAAATGAACAAAATAAACAGAACGAGATTTATATAACAATTATAAATACATAACGAGTTCTGTTTGTTTTGTTTTTTATGTTAGTCGAGTGTAACCAATTTTTGATCGGTTTTAAAGTTACAACGAAACAACAATTTCAAAATTGAAAACGAACAAAATAAACAGAACGAGATTTATATAATAATAATAATTAATACATTACGAGTTTGAAAAAAAACGAAAAGAGTTCGGGGGTGGATTGTGACATCCCACATCGGTTGGGAAAGAGAACTAAGCCTTCTTTATAAGGAGGTGGATACCTTTCCCATCATAACGTGTTTTGGGCGCTTAATGATAGGGGATGACAGGAGAATTCCACAATTAAGTGTGCCCAGGTGGGAGTAGTATGAGGATGGGTGACCACCTGGGCAACCAAAAGCAAATCCGTGAGGCGATGGTGGTACGTTCCGGCCAAAGCGCACAATATTATGGTGCGGTGGTAGTTGGGTTTTTACACTTTTTTTATTAATTTATTGTTTTTTTGTCTTTTGTTGTCTTTTCTTTTTGTTTTTATTTTTATTTCTTCATTTTGTTTGTTTTGTTTTTTTGTTAGTCGGATGTAACCATTTTTTACCGGTTTTAAAGTTACAACGAAACAACAATTTTAAAATTGAAAATGAACAAAATAAATAGAACGAGATTTATATAACAATTATAAATTCATAACGAGTTCTGTTTGTTTTGTTTTTTTTGTTAGTCGAGTGTAACCAATTTTTGATCGGTTTTAAAGTTACAACGAAACAACAATTTCAAAATTAAAAACGAACAAAATATACAGAACGAGATTTATATAATAATAATAATTAATACATTACGAGTTTGAAAAAAACGAAAAGAGTTCGGGGGTGGATTGTGACATCCCACATCGGTTGGGAAGGAGAACTAAGCCTTCTTTATAAGGAGGTGGATACCTTTCCCATCATAACGTGTTTTGGGCGCTTAATGATAGGGGATGACAGGAGAATTCCACAATTAAGCGTGCCCAGGTGGGAGTAGTATGAGGATGGGTGACCACCTGGGCAAACAAAAGCAAATCCGTGAGTCGATGGTGGTACGTTCCGGCCAAAGCGCACAATATTATGGTGCGGTGGTAGTTGGGTTGTTACACTTTTTTTATTAATTTATTGTTTTTTTGTCTTTTGTTGTCTTTTCTTTTTGTTTTTATTTTTATTTCTTCATTTTGTTTGTTTTGTTTTTTTGTTAGTCGGATGTAACCATTTTTTACCGGTTTTAAAGTTACAACGAAACAACAATTTTAAAATTGAAAATGAACAAAATAAACAGAACGAGATTTATATAACAATTATAAATACATAACGAGTTCTGTTTGTTTTGTTTTTTTTGTTAGTCGAGTGTAACCAATTTTTTATCGGTTTTAAAGTTACAACGAAACAACAATTTCAAAATTGAAAACGAACAAAATAAACAGAACGAGATTTATATAATAATAATAATAATTAATACATTACGAGTTTGAAAAAAACGAAAAGAGTTCGGGGGTGGATTGTGACATCCCACATCGGTTGGGAAGGAGAACTAAGCCTTCTTTATAAGGAGGTGGATACCTTTCCCATCATAACGTGTTTTGGGCGCTTAATGATAGGGGATGACAGGAGAATTCCACAATTAAGCGTGCCCAGGTGGGAGTAGTATGAGGATGGGTGACCACCTGGGCAACCAAAAGCAAATCCGTGAGGCGATGGTGGTACGTTCCGGCCAAAGCGCACAATATTATGGTGCGGTGGTAGTTGGGTTGTTACACTTTTTTTATTAATTTATTGTTTTTTTGTCTTTTGTTGTCTTTTCTTTTTGTTTTTATTTTTATTTCATCATTTTGTTTGTTTTGTTTTTTTGTTAGTCGGATGTAACCATTTTTTACCGGTTTTAAAGTTACAACGAAACAACAATTTTAAAATTGAAAATGAACAAAATAAACAGAACGAGATTTATATAACAATTATAAATACATAACGAGTTCTGTTTTTTTTGTTTTTTTTGTTAGTCGAGTGTAACCAATTTTTTATCGGTTTTAAAGTTACAACGAAACAACAATTTCAAAATTGAAAACGAACAAAATAAACAGAACGAGATTTATATAATAATAATAATTAATACATTACGAGTTTGAAAAAAACGAAAAGAGTTCGGGGATGGATTGTGACATCCCACATCGGTTGGGAAGGAGAACTAAGCCTTCTTTATAAGGAGGTGGATACCTTTCCCATCATAACTTGTTTTGGGCGCTTAATGATAGGGGATGACAGGAGAATTCCACAATTAAGCGTGCCCAGGTGGGAGTAGTATGAGGATGGGTGATCACCTGGGTAACCAAAAGCAAATCCGTGAGGCGATGGTGGTACGTTCCGGCCAAAGCGCACAATATTATGGTGCGGTGGTAGTTGGGTTGTTACACTTTTTTTATTAATTTATTTTTTTTTGTCTTTTGTTGTCTTTTCTTTTTGTTTTTATTTTTATTTCTTCATTTTGTTTGTTTTGTTTTTTTGTTAGTTGGTTGTAACCATTTTTTACCGGTTTTAAAGTTACAACGAAACAACAATTTTAAAATTGAAAATGAACAAAATAAACAGAACGAGATTTATATAACAATTATAAATACATAACGAGTTCTGTTTGTTTTGTTTTTTTTGTTAGTCGAGTGTAACCAATTTTTGATCGGTTTTAAAGTTAAAACGAAACAACAATTTCAAAATTGAAAACGAACAAAATAAACAGAACGAGATTTATATAATAATAATAATTAATACATTACGAGTTTGAAAAAAACGAAAAGAGTTCGGGGGTGGATTTTGACATCCCACATCGGTTGGGAAGGAGAACTAAGCCTTCTTTATAAGGAGGTGGATACCTTTCCCATCATAACGTGTTTTGGGCGCTTAATGATAGGGGATGACAGGAGAATTCCACAATTAAGCGTGCCCAGGTGGGAGTAGTATGAGGATGGGTGACCACCTGGGCAACCAAAAGCAAATCCGTGAGGCGATGGTGGTACGTTCCGGCCAAAGCGCACAATATTATGGTGCGGTGGTAGTTGGGTTGTTACACTTTTTTTATTAATTTATTGTTTTTTTGTCTTTTGTTGTCTTTTCTTTTTGATTTTATTTTTATTTCATCATTTTGTTGGTTTTGTTTTTTGGTTAGTCGGATGTAACCATTTTTTACCGGTTTTAAAGTTACAACGAAACAACAATTTTAAAATTGAAAATGAACAAAATAAACAGAACGAGATTTATATAACAGTTATAAATACATAACGAGTTCTGTTTGTTTTGTTTTTTTTGTTAGTCGAGTGTAACCAATTTTTGATCGGTTTTAAAGTTACAACGAAACAACAATTTCAAAATTGAAAACGAACAAAATAAACAGAACGAGATTTATATAATAATAATAATTAATACATTACGAGTTTGAAAAAAACGAAAAGAGTTCGGGGGTGGATTGTGACATCCCACATCGGTTGGGAAGAAGAACTAAGCCTTCTTTATAAGGAGATTGATACCTTTCCCATCATAACGTGTTTTGGGCGCTTAATGATAGGGGATGACAGGAGAATTCCACAATTAATCGTGCCCAGGTGGGAGTAGTATGAGGATGGGTAACCACCTGGGCAACCAAAAGCAAATCCGTGAGGCGATGGTGGTACGTTCCGGCCAAAGCGCACAATATTATGGTGCGGTGGTAGTTGGGTTGTTACACTTTTTTTATTAATTTATTGTTTTTTTGTCTTTTGTTGTCTTTTCTTTTTGTTTTTATTTTTATTTCATCATTTTGTTGGTTTTGTTTTTTTGTTAGTCGGATGTGACCATTTTTTACCGGTTTTAAAGTTACAACGAAACAACAATTTTAAAATTGAAAATGAACAAAATAAACAGAACGAGATTTATATAACAATTATAAATACATAACGAGTTCTGTTTGTTTTGTTTTTTTTGTTAGTCGAGTGTAACCAATTTTTGATCGGATTTAAAGTTACAACGAAACAACAATTTCAAAATTGAAAACGAACAAAATAAACAGAACGAGATTTATATAATAATAATAATTAATACATTACGAGTTTGAAAAAAACGAAAAGAGTTCGGGGGTGGATTGTGACATCCCACATCGGTTGGGAAGGAGAACTAAGCCTTCTTTATAAGGAGATGGATACCTTTCCCATCATAACGTGTTTTGGGCGCTTAATGTTAGGGGATGACATGAGAATTCCACAATTAATCGTGCCCAGGTGGGAGTAGTATGAGGATGGGTGACCACCTGGGCAACCAAAAGCAAATCCGTGAAGCGATGGTTGTACGTTCCGGCCAAAGCGCACAATATTATGGTGCGGTGGTAGTTGGGTTGTTACACTTTTTTTATTAATTTATTGTTTTTTTGTCTTTTGTTGTCTTTTCTTTTTGTTTTTATTTTTATTTCTTCATTTTGTTTGTTTTGTTTTTTTGTTAGTCGGATGTAACCATTTTTTACCGGTTTTAAAGTTACAACGAAACAACAATTATAAAATTGAAAATGAACAAAATAAACAGAACGAGATTTATATAACAATTATAAATACATAACGAGTTCTGTTTGTTTTGTTTTTTATGTTAGTCGAGTGTAACCAATTTTTGATCGGTTTTAAAGTTACAACGAAACAACAATTTCAAAATTGAAAACGAACAAAATAAACAGAACGAGATTTATATAATAATAATAATTAATACATTACGAGTTTGAAAAAAAACGAAAAGAGTTCGGGGGTGGATTGTGACATCCCACATCGGTTGGGAAAGAGAACTAAGCCTTCTTTATAAGGAGGTGGATACCTTTCCCATCATAACGTGTTTTGGGCGCTTAATGATAGGGGATGACAGGAGAATTCCACAATTAAGTGTGCCCAGGTGGGAGTAGTATGAGGATGGGTGACCACCTGGGCAACCAAAAGCAAATCCGTGAGGCGATGGTGGTACGTTCCGGCCAAAGCGCACAATATTATGGTGCGGTGGTAGTTGGGTTTTTACACTTTTTTTATTAATTTATTGTTTTTTTGTCTTTTGTTGTCTTTTCTTTTTGTTTTTATTTTTATTTCTTCATTTTGTTTGTTTTGTTTTTTTGTTAGTCGGATGTAACCATTTTTTACCGGTTTTAAAGTTACAACGAAACAACAATTTTAAAATTGAAAATGAACAAAATAAATAGAACGAGATTTATATAACAATTATAAATTCATAACGAGTTCTGTTTGTTTTGTTTTTTTTGTTAGTCGAGTGTAACCAATTTTTGATCGGTTTTAAAGTTACAACGAAACAACAATTTCAAAATTAAAAACGAACAAAATATACAGAACGAGATTTATATAATAATAATAATTAATACATTACGAGTTTGAAAAAAACGAAAAGAGTTCGGGGGTGGATTGTGACATCCCACATCGGTTGGGAAGGAGAACTAAGCCTTCTTTATAAGGAGGTGGATACCTTTCCCATCATAACGTGTTTTGGGCGCTTAATGATAGGGGATGACAGGAGAATTCCACAATTAAGCGTGCCCAGGTGGGAGTAGTATGAGGATGGGTGACCACCTGGGCAAACAAAAGCAAATCCGTGAGTCGATGGTGGTACGTTCCGGCCAAAGCGCACAATATTATGGTGCGGTGGTAGTTGGGTTGTTACACTTTTTTTATTAATTTATTGTTTTTTTGTCTTTTGTTGTCTTTTCTTTTTGTTTTTATTTTTATTTCTTCATTTTGTTTGTTTTGTTTTTTTGTTAGTCGGATGTAACCATTTTTTACCGGTTTTAAAGTTACAACGAAACAACAATTTTAAAATTGAAAATGAACAAAATAAACAGAACGAGATTTATATAACAATTATAAATACATAACGAGTTCTGTTTGTTTTGTTTTTTTTGTTAGTCGAGTGTAACCAATTTTTGATCGGTTTTAAAGTTACAACGAAACAACAATTTCAAAATTGAAAACGAACAAAATAAACAGAACGAGATTTATATAATAATAATAATAATTAATACATTACGAGTTTGAAAAAAACGAAAAGAGTTCGGGGGTGGATTGTGACATCCCACATCGGTTGGGAAGGAGAACTAAGCCTTCTTTATAAGGAGGTGGATACCTTTCCCATCATAACGTGTTTTGGGCGCTTAATGATAGGGGATGACAGGAGAATTCCACAATTAAGCGTGCCCAGGTGGGAGTAGTATGAGGATGGGTGACCACCTGGGCAACCAAAAGCAAATCCGTGAGGCGATGGTGGTACGTTCCGGCCAAAGCGCACAATATTATGGTGCGGTGGTAGTTGGGTTGTTACACTTTTTTTATTAATTTATTGTTTTTTTGTCTTTTGTTGTCTTTTCTTTTTGTTTTTATTTTTATTTCATCATTTTGTTTGTTTTGTTTTTTTGTTAGTCGGATGTAACCATTTTTTACCGGTTTTAAAGTTACAACGAAACAACAATTTTAAAATTGAAAATGAACAAAATAAACAGAACGAGATTTATATAACAATTATAAATACATAACGAGTTCTGTTTTTTTTGTTTTTTTTGTTAGTCGAGTGTAACCAATTTTTTATCGGTTTTAAAGTTACAACGAAACAACAATTTCAAAATTGAAAACGAACAAAATAAACAGAACGAGATTTATATAATAATAATAATTAATACATTACGAGTTTGAAAAAAACGAAAAGAGTTCGGGGATGGATTGTGACATCCCACATCGGTTGGGAAGGAGAACTAAGCCTTCTTTATAAGGAGGTGGATACCTTTCCCATCATAACTTGTTTTGGGCGCTTAATGATAGGGGATGACAGGAGAATTCCACAATTAAGCGTGCCCAGGTGGGAGTAGTATGAGGATGGGTGATCACCTGGGTAACCAAAAGCAAATCCGTGAGGCGATGGTGGTACGTTCCGGCCAAAGCGCACAATATTATGGTGCGGTGGTAGTTGGGTTGTTACACTTTTTTTATTAATTTATTTTTTTTTGTCTTTTGTTGTCTTTTCTTTTTGTTTTTATTTTTATTTCTTCATTTTGTTTGTTTTGTTTTTTTGTTAGTTGGTTGTAACCATTTTTTACCGGTTTTAAAGTTACAACGAAACAACAATTTTAAAATTGAAAATGAACAAAATAAACAGAACGAGATTTATATAACAATTATAAATACATAACGAGTTCTGTTTGTTTTGTTTTTTTTGTTAGTCGAGTGTAACCAATTTTTGATCGGTTTTAAAGTTAAAACGAAACAACAATTTCAAAATTGAAAACGAACAAAATAAACAGAACGAGATTTATATAATAATAATAATTAATACATTACGAGTTTGAAAAAAACGAAAAGAGTTCGGGGGTGGATTTTGACATCCCACATCGGTTGGGAAGGAGAACTAAGCCTTCTTTATAAGGAGGTGGATACCTTTCCCATCATAACGTGTTTTGGGCGCTTAATGATAGGGGATGACAGGAGAATTCCACAATTAAGCGTGCCCAGGTGGGAGTAGTATGAGGATGGGTGACCACCTGGACAACCAAAAGCAAATCCGTGAGGCGATGGTGGTACGTTCCGGCCAAAGCGCACAATATTATGGTGCGGTAGTAGTTGGGTTGTTACACTTTTTTTATTAATTTATTGTTTTTTTGTCTTTTGTTGTCTTTTCTTTTTGTTTTTATTTTTATTTCTTCATTTTGTTTGTTTTGTTTTTTTGTTAGTCGGATGTAACCATTTTTTACCGGTTTTAAAGTTACAACGAAACAACAATTTTAAAATTGAAAATGAACCAAATAAACAGAACGAGATTCATATAACAATTATAAATACATAACGAGTTCTGTTTTTTTTGTTTTTTTTGTTAGTCGAGTGTAACCAATTTTTTATCGGTTTTAAAGTTACAACGAAACAACAATTTCAAAATTGAAAACGAACAAAATAAACAGAACGAGATTTATATAATAATAATAATTAATACATTACGAGTTTGAAAAAAACGAAAAGAGTTCGGGGATGGATTGTGACATCCCACATCGGTTGGGAAGGAGAACTAAGCCTTCTTTATAAGGAGGTGGATACCTTTCCCATCATAACTTGTTTTGGGCGCTTAATGATAGGGGATGACTGGAGAATTCCACAATTAAGCGTGCCCAGGTGGGAGTAGTATGAGGATGGGTGATCACCTGGGTAACCAAAAGCAAATCCGTGAGGCGATGGTGGTACGTTCCGGCCAAAGCGCACAATATTATGGTGCGGTGGTAGTTGGGTTGTTACACTTTTTTTATTAATTTATTTTTTTTTGTCTTTTGTTGTCTTTTCTTTTTGTTTTTATTTTTATTTCTTCATTTTGTTTGTTTTGTTTTTTTGTTAGTTGGTTGTAACCATTTTTTACCGGTTTTAAAGTTACAACGAAACAACAATTTTAAAATTGAAAATGAACAAAATAAACAGAACGAGATTTATATAACAATTATAAATACATAACGAGTTCTGTTTGTTTTGTTTTTTTTGTTAGTCGAGTGTAACCAATTTTTGATCGGTTTTAAAGTTAAAACGAAACAACAATTTCAAAATTGAAAACGAACAAAATAAACAGAACGAGATTTATATAATAATAATAATTAATACATTACGAGTTTGAAAAAAACGAAAAGAGTTCGGGGGTGGATTTTGACATCCCACATCGGTTGGGAAGGAGAACTAAGCCTTCTTTATAAGGAGGTGGATACCTTTCCCATCATAACGTGTTTTGGGCGCTTAATGATAGGGGATGACAGGAGAATTCCACAATTAAGCGTGCCCAGGTGAGAGTAGTATGAGGATGGGTGACCACCTGGACAACCAAAAGCAAATCCGTGAGGCGATGGTGGTACGTTCCGGCCAAAGCGCACAATATTATGGTGCGGTAGTAGTTGGGTTGTTACACTTTTTTTATTAATTTATTGTTTTTTTGTCTTTTGTTGTCTTTTCTTTTTGTTTTTATTTTTATTTCTTCATTTTGTTTGTTTTGTTTTTTTGTTAGTCGGATGTAACCATTTTTTACCGGTTTTAAAGTTACAACGAAACAACAATTTTAAAATTGAAAATGAACAAAATAAACAGAACGAGATTCATATAACAATTATAAATACATAACGAGTTCTGTTTGTTTTGTTTTTTTTGTTAGTCGAGTGTAACCAATTTTTGATCGGTTTTAAAGTTACAACGAAACAACAATTTCAAAATTGAAAACGAACAAAATAAACAGAACGAGATTTATATAATAATAATAATTAATACATTACGAGTTTGAAAAAAACGAAAAGAGTTCGGGGGTGGATTGTGACATCCCACATCGGTTGGGAAGGAGAACTAAGCCTTCTTTATAAGGAGGTGGATACCTTTCCCATCATAACGTGTTTTGGGCGCTTAATGATAGGGGATGATAGGAGAATTCCACAATTAAGCGTGCCCAGGTGGGAGTAGTATGAGGATGGGTGACCACCTGGGCAACCAAAAGCAAATCCGTGAGGCGATGGTGGTACGTTCCGGCCAAAGCGCACAATATTATGGTGCGGTGGTAGTTGGGTTGTTACACTTTTTTTATTAATTTATTGTTTTTTTGTCTTTTGTTGTCTTTTCTTTTTGTTTTTATTTTTATTTCATCATTTTGTTTGTTTTGTTTTTTTGTTAGTCGGATGTAACCATTTTTTACCGGTTTTAAAGTTAAAACGAAACAACAATTTTAAAATTGAAAATGAACAAAATAAACAGAACGAGATTTATATAACAATTATAAATACATAACGAGTTCTGTTTGTTTTGTTTTTTTTGTTAGTTGGGTGTAACCAATTTTTGATCGGTTTTAAAGTTACAACGAAACAACATTTTCAAAATTGAAAACGAACAAAATAAACAGAACGAGATTTATATAATAATAATAATTAATACATTACGAGTTTGAAAAAAACGAAAAGAGTTCGGGAAATAGAAACAACATACAAAAACAAATCTAAAATGCAGCACCACCCGCGTCGTCATCGCTCCCCTCTTCGTCGAAATGTGGTGTTGGTGCTGTGTACTAGTGACCATGCTGTTGGGCAGACATAAACCTAACCATCCAGGTCATCTGACTACGGAGCTGTGACACTCCACGCTCTACTCTCCGTAGCCGGGAGTCAGTGGCTACATCTTAACGCATGGCGCGGTATGTACGCGGAATGTGCTGCGGGTGCTGATACGGTGGCTATTATTAACACGATAAATTAACGTTAATAACACGAATATACAAAACAAAGTAAACGATTAAATAAAACGTAGCTGATCACCGTCCTCGCCCTCACCGTCCGCATTGTCAACCCCGACGTCCTGAATATGCACCTCCGGCTCCTCGATTGGCGGAGGCTCGACAAGTGGGACCTCGACGTATGGGGGAGCGTGTGGATCAGTGACCAGGTGCAACCGGCCGTTAATATTCTAGATGATGTGCATGCCTTGTACCCGTGAACGGCCCAGATCAAGCGGGAAAATCGGTGGCTGAATGGGTAGGGTATTCAGTCGGTCCATGTAGCCCAAATTCATCGCAACCCACGTAACGTATGTGCCACCGACCAACGACCCGCAGTCCTGTCTCTTCGAGTAAATGGCGAAGTGGTCGCCGAACGCGCGAGCTAGGTTGATGTAACACCCCGCAACCGCAGCGGAAACGTAAACGGGATGCGACAGACACCTCTGATATCAACCACATTGTTTATAAAGAAAACTGAATGCATTAATATACTTCAAAATTACATTATCTCGTATTTCATTACCGTCTAGGTGATACACACATCATCCATACGATACATAACTCTATTTGTTATAATGTATCCTAACATCCTGCACGCAAATCTTACACACATCAAGCACTTAGCACGTAAGCAATCATTTCATCTTAATTGTACCTGAAAAGCATGTGAGAAAACGGGTCAACTACGAATAGTTGGTGAGTTTCACAATTTTAGTAAACCGTGATAAATCCATATCATAATATAATACTATCTGGGGACACTGTTAACCCAGTACTGTACTCACTCCGGGGGCAATGTTAACCCGGAAACACTTCTAGGAACCCCTGGGGACACTGTTAACCCAGTACTGTACTCCCTCCGGGGGCAATGTTAACCCGGAAACACTTCCAAAGACATCTGGGGACACTGTTAACCCAGTCCTGTTCTCACTCCGTACGATTCCCGTACAATCAAATATTTATAAACACACGCAAGTCCATGCGTTCAGTATGTACTTAAACATTTAAGTAGAAACATGCTTCCGCCCCGGGAAAATATTTGAAAACAATTCAGAAAAAGGGGCTCGTGAAACTCACCTTAGAACATGCAAGCAGGTAACAACAATCATTATCAGTTAACACGTCCAATCTGTAATATGATCCCTACGATCGTTACTATACACTCATTATTAATATAACTTTAACCAAGTTAACCGGTACATCTGGGGGCACTGTTAACCCAGCACTGTACCTGTTCTGGGGGCAAGGTTAACCCAGAAACACTTCTCCGGACTCAGATTGTGATGTCGTTTAGAGTTCCATGGTCACAACTACTATTAGTTGTTTTCCTCGTTTTGCGTGCCTAGCACGGTTATCCGTTTTTATGTTTCAAAAATGAGTTTGGTCACACACGACCCGAAAATAGTCGTTGACTGATAATTTAATAAAAGATGTGAAATTATAGCTCGGTTTAAACGTCCCGATTGGCCGCGGGACCCGTTTCCGTCTTTGGCGTACCGGAAACTGTTAAAATAGGTTAAAATTACTCAAATCATCCGAATTATTTTTGGATGATTTATTTTTACTTGTCTAACTCATTTATATGAAAATAGCTCATTTTTAGGGTTTTTATACACCAGTCAGCTCGCTTAAGCGAACTTCACCGGTTTACGCGTTTTAACTTTAAAAGTTTGATAATTAGCACGATTAATTATCCGTTTACTCTCGGATCTTGAAATTTTGCACAAATCACTTTTTAACAGTGGGGAATTTTATAAAAATATTTCCAGAATTAATTCTTATATTTAAAATTTATTTATCTATTTTTAAACACCATTTAAACACTAAATATGTCGTAAATACCAAACGATCTTAGAAAAATCCCGAATTTTTCCTGGATGTCCCCTGCCATCCACATAGTCCCCTGTAATTTTTCTAGAACCAAAATCTTCTTTTACATCCCCTTTTTACCAAAACCGAGCTAGAAATCCCTAGAACTCGTTTAACCGAAAAGCCTACTTAGACTTCTCCAACGGACCTAAAATTTTGTGTGTGACTTATACATGATATGAAAAGCTTATCTACAATTTTCCAGAATTTTTCATGATATTTAACTATTTTTCACCAGTTTTGGCCAAAACCGAGCATTAAATTCACCAAATATTCATCCTTTATCCAAAAATTACCAAAAATTCACAGAACTCTTATTTTCATGTGTAGAACATCCCTGTAAAAAATACAAACACCGACATAAACCGAATATACCTTTCATTTTCCGCCACTACAAGCTACAAACTCGTCTTTCCGCCTTATCTACCACTAAATACAGAGCCTACAAACAACATACCACAATACCAAGCAAGTCACACTCACGATCAAGCCATTTCTTTCATGGTTACGGTTATGATACAAAAACAAAGATTTAAACCGTAAAAATTCGTTCTTGGTTCGTTTAACCCCTTTCTTGGACCAAGATCCCTTGTATAACCCGTATACATCACTTGATCATGCAAGAATCGGTTTTCATCTTTGAAACCTCATTTTCTTGCAAACAAACTCAAGAAAGGATGATGAACACGAGTATAACTCGATCTTTACCTCGTTGTTCTTGCTAAAAATCTCGGTTTTTGGATGAAATTGTTGAGAGGATTGAAAGATCTTGGAGATTTTTGATGAAAAAAAGAAATGAAAGCAATGGGGATATCCCCATTTCCGATCGGTTAAGGGAGAGGTGGGGTGGGACCCACTTCTCCATTCTTGGCCACTCATTTGGATTCTCGAAATCCGGATAATGTTTTGGATAATCTGGTTCAGTTCGTTTTTCGGTTAAATGCCTAATTTGGCTTAAAACGAGGCTAAAACGGTCGTTTTTTGGCTTAAAAATGAAATTTATATAAAACCAATTTAAGAACTTTAAAAACTTAAACCATGACATTTATTAACTTAAAACATCATATCATTAATTATTGCGCATCTTTTTCGGCTTGATCGATCGTTTCTTGCTCGGTTTGGTATTAAAGGTTTCGTTTAACGTACCGACATACATTAAATCGGAATTCTTTTTCTGTGCCGTACTTTACTTATCCCGAAGCATTAATGCTTCGTAACATCACTAAATATTATAGATATCGTCTATAATTGAACCCTAGATTCGTTCGGGTTTCAATAACTATCGATCGATTGATCGCATATTCAATACGATGAATTATATATTCACGTACAATGCATACAGTGAACCCTGTATTCTCGTATAATTACCATGGTAATTCATGTATCCGACATTAAATATGACGTAACTATTATCTACCGGTTATGGTATACCGGGTTTCGTCGGAATCGTTACATTCTCCCCCCGTTAAGAAATTTCGTCCTCGAAATTTTACACGCCCACTAACCCCTTCCGAGAGAAAGGTGGGGGGGTTTTCCTTCAGAATTCACCCTCGCTTTACCATGTATAATCTGGTCCTCGCTGTGAATTCCACTTAATCTTAATCAATAAAGCTTGGTATGTCCAAAACTGTTTAGTTTTCCCGTCTATTATTTCTACGGAACTATTCATGATATCAAGTATGACTTCTATGAGTACCTCCATTACTAGTACTTTCATTGCCTCGTCGCTTAGGTACTTTTCAATCCGTATACATGGCAAAACATCATGTATAGTACTTAGCCCCTGGAGTACTTTAATCGATAAACCAAATGACCAATCATGGAGATAGTCTTATGAGGTCCAATATATTAAGGGGCTATTTTCGGTTTTGCCAAACCTCATATCACCTCTCTAAGGTGATGCCTTAAAAATGCCTTGTCACCTCTCTCCAGTGACAATGGTTTCCTTTGAAGGTTGGCATAAATCCTTTGCCAATCTCGCGCTGCTTTCAACTTATCTTAAATATTATAAATCCGATTGGTTGTTTCTCGAATCAATTCAAATCTTATGGCTTGATCGACAACCATTTTCAATTTAACAAATTGGTGATAACTACTTCACCCATAGAAAGCTTCAAGCTCTCGATGCTTCCTTCCCCTCCTTCCAATAATGGAAGTAGGATGACTATTTCGATCTGAGATCATTGAAAATGGTACTCCACGACGAGATACCATTTCCCCATCAGGAATTTGGGCGAGAATTCATTGTGGTAATCGTCATAGATTGGAATGAAATGCGAGGATTGGTTAATCGATCCGCGATTACCCAATTTACCTCATGCCTTGGATATATCTTGGGAATTTGCGTCCCGATATCCATTGTAATTTATTCCCACTATCATTGGCGAATGTTCTGTCGTTGTGGCATTCCCTAGGGTTTTCGGTATGCAGCCTTATCTCTTGCATAACTTAAATTTTCACCAACATACGTAGCCATATCTTTCTCCACACTCGGTTATTGATAAAATCCTTTCAGATATTCATATCATCAATAGTCTAATCCGATCCCGGATGTATGGAATATTTCGATCTATGCGCTTCGTCCATGATTAATTCCCGAAGGTCATGGAGGGTCGGGATCCAAACCCGATTTTTGAAATATAGAATTTCGTACGCGCGCTGTTCGAACTTTTCTCATTGCCGTAAAGTCCCTCATTTTCCAATTGTTCCTCTTTCAACTCCTTACGTTGAGCGACTCGAATCAGGCCCGAAAGGTTCGACTGGGCTATCATCCCCCATGCTCGCACTCGCAATGGCTTAACCCGATCCTTCCTACTCAAGGCATCGGCTACAACGTTAGCCTTGCTGGGGTGATAACGGATGTCACAGTCATAATCGCTTAACAACTCGACCCACCTTCGTTGCCTCATATTCAGTTCCTTCTGATCAAATATGTGCTGCAAACTTACATGATCGGTGAAGATGGTGCACTTCGTACCGTAGAGATAATGTCTCCAGATCTCAAGTGCGAAGATAACTGCTCCCAGTTCTAAGTCATGAGTAGTGTAATTTTTCTCATGTATTTTTAACTGTCGGGAAGCATAGTCTATAACCTTATTATTCAGCATTAACACGCATCCTAACCCTCTATGCGATGCGTCACAATACGCGACAAAACCATCGTCTCCATCGGGGAGACTTAAAATCGGCGCTTGGCACAATTTTAATGGTTTCTATCTTATTTGGATCTATGTGAAATCCTTGTTGTTCTACAACATGACCAAGGGATTATGCCTTCTTTATTCAAATCACGTTTCGAAAACTTCGCGTACAACTCCTCTTGCTTTAACCCTTCCACAATTTTCCTTAACCGTCGTTCGTGCTCCTTTTTACGTTGCGAATATATCAAAATATCATCAATGAATGTTATGACAAGTTTGTCAAAATAAAGTTTACCGACTCGGTTCATGAGTTCCATGAATGCTGCCGGCGCATTTGTTAGCCCGAAAGGCATAACTAAGAATTCATAATGGCCGTAGCGAGTCCGCAACGCTGTTGCTGCAACGTCCTCCTCTTGGATTTTTCGTTTGGTGATAACTATATATAAGATCAATTTTCTAAAGATAAATCGCCCTTTGCAGTGGTTAAACAGATCATTTACTTCGAAGAAGTGAATACCTATTCTTGATCGTCACTTTATTCAATTCTCCCTAATCAACACATATCCTAGCACTTCCGTCCTTCATTTCCCAATTAAAACTGGTGCACCCCATGGTGACTAACTAGGTCGTATAAAATCTTATTCAACAATTCTTGTAACTGATTGGATAATTCTTGCATCTCGGACGGTGCAAGTCGGTAGGGTGCTTTAGCAACAGGGCCAGCTTGAGACATTAAATCGATTCTGAATTCGACCTGTCGGGTTGGTGGTAATCCAGGGAGTTCTTCTGGGAAAACTTGTGGAAATTTGCGTACCACCGGGATATTTTCTATATGTTTTCTCTTAAATACTTTGGCAATCACGTTTGTTAAATACACCACGTCTTCTTGTCGTAAATATTATAACATCTCAAGATGAGATTTGAGTGGCAACATAATACCATACACTTTTCTCTGTATTTAATCGCTTCATCGTCCGAAAGAGAGCTTCTAATCATCTTCTTTTCATATTTGATTTCTGCTTCATGTTGAGTTAGCCAATCCATGCTAACTATTACGTCAATACTTCTTTGCTTTACTGGTCGTAGGTCAATAAGGAAAGGTTAATCGTTCAGAATAATAGGACAATTCCGTACAATTTAGTTAACCGTTAGGGATTTACCGTTAGCGATTCTACAGTATAGGGTTCTATAGTTTCACTAATCGGTATCTTTCCAAATGATAGGAGGTTAACGGGAACTAACTTCTATCGACGACCGTAAAAATTATCACTGAAGTCTATTGATTTAAAACTACCACATACTTAACACCACCTTTGGATCATGACGTGCTTTATTCAAATTACTCACAAAAGCACGGCTCTTTGCTTGATCAGAGGTTGATGCTTGTCATGAGGTTCGTCTTCCAACGACACCTTGGTTCAACTTTGAGCAATTTCTTTTGAAACGTTCTGTACTGCCACATTCATAGCAAGTACAACTGTTTGGCATAATTTGGTTTCTTTGGATGGATTGTTATTGAAGTTGTTGGGTTCGGAGTGGTTGTATACGAATGGGTTGGGGTTGCCGGTTCACATGGCTTCAATTGGTTCTACAATTGGGGTATTACGCCCATCTTTACCACACCTGTGGCCTACTATCACTCGACATTCTTCTTCCTACCGATAACCATATTTTCCACATTTAGGGAAGGACCCTTCATGCGGTTCATGTTTTCAAACCAGAACTAGTCTTAGTATAATTCTGGGTTGTAGGACATGCCTACTTATTCACAAGTCTATCTTGAACTATACCTTTATCATTTCTCCTCTTTAATACTCGACGTCTCTCCTAACGTCCTTCCAGTCCGCTTCCCATAGAGTCAAATATATCAATGCTGACTGGTGACACAACCCTTCCAAAGGTTATATATTTTACAGGATTGACTATACTCCTTATCGCTGGAGTTAGTCCCCAATATTGCGCTCACTTCGCTTAGTTTCAGGAGTAATTAGCCATGTTACCAGACATGACAATTCCTTCAAACGATTAGCGTTTTCTAAGTGATCAACATACAACATTTCTATCTTCCATAGTTCAGTTTCCAACCTCTGAACTTAATTACTCGAATAAAAGTGCTCTAGCACAAGAATTTTAAATTCCGACCACATCATCTGAGCAAAAATTTTCTATCTATTATTTTGTACCATCGTGTTCCATCACGATACAACATAATCTACCAACATATCTGTAGCATACTTCACTACACAATGTTCTAGACTCTTACCAATATCCTTAACCATTTCGATCTTTTCTATCCACTAGCTAATCTATTCCTCCCTTTACCATCAGCAAACTATTAATACTCCCCTTAACACAACCGATAAACATATCCTTCATACCGGATCTAAATCATTACGACTACTATTCATGTTTAGTATATAACTAATACTTGTAGTCATAATAGCATTCGGTGGGACATTATCACTCTTAGTAATACCACTAAGAATTGAAATATTCATAATCATGTGATTGCTCGCTCTATAATTCTGCGATCACATTTGCATCAACACTAGCAGTGATCTGTGATACTACATTCGGTATCATCATCTGCTATCTTTGAGCAATCAACTGAATCATATCAATCTCCATCATTGGAGTTACTCTTTTTATGTCATTCTGCCGCACTCGTCCCGTACGCAGTAATCAATACTAATCTCACCGTATAACTCGTTACCAGTTCAATCATAACAGCAGGTACACATACACACCAAATATTATCATACATATTACACATACCAGTATCTAGTATATACGTCCCACAAGTATAATAACAAATGGACTTAACCTGACGTCGGTTAACTTTTAAATACGCTTCATAACCCTTGTCACCAACTGACATAGAGATCTTCTCAACAAAGATCAATGTTTAATATGCTTGATTTCAATATCCTCCTGCATGTCAGCATAACCGATACATGCTCACCGTGAGCACCAAACGATTACATACCACGGAGTTATAATATCCGTGTTTATTCGTATATCCGGCATACACAGTATACCTCCTACGAACGAACAACCAACTATGCTATAATGATTCCAACACTTCTTTGTGTATAGGTAATCATTCTATTCGAGCATACATGGGTGTAAACATCTAACGGATGTAAGGATAACATAGGGAGTTGCCAGGTTCAAGGTAATTGCGCAACATGGGTTGCCTTCAAATATTATTAATTACTATTATGGGAAATTCTACACTTGCTCAGTCAATATCCTCAGGCGTTCTAGGTTCGTTGAAATCGGTAATTCTCGATCTGGAGGTGGTATGTCTCATATGTTTGAGAGTGAGAAATACATATATATACTTCTATATATTATTTTTATCTGTTGATTAATTATCAAATTTATTATTATCATTATTTATTTATTTATTTACCATAATGGAATAAGAATGGGTTCAGGTACGGATCCGTCCGTACGTGAGGGTCGACGGTTCGGGTGAACATCCGGGGTTATTAGGATATACGGTACCGGTGTTGGTAGGGTAAGGGATTCATCAATTTTGGTTGGGAGTGACGGTTACTAGATATTTCTGGTTAATGTCAAACGGGAGATCTAACTTGGTACTATCATAATTATGACCCGATAAGTCAGACTCATCATCAACCGATGCTCTTAGAAATTTCAGCATCCTCGGTACTTTTATTATTTCATCCCCCGGTTCCTTATCCGGGTCCCATTTCTCAATACATGTACCCACAAGATATGCATGTATATATATACACATTAGCACACATAATAATATTATATACTTTACACATATGTTGCCATTTTTACCTATTAATGTACCCCGTGACTTCCCCTGAATTCCCTCGTGCGGACAAGTCTGTTATTATGTTCCGGACCATAACAACTCACTTGTCCATCCAAGTTCATCCAGACCTCGTCACTATAAATTATTAGTTGATATTCAGATCCTATAATACTTGAGCTACTGGTTATATTTTAGGTATCTTTTAAAGACATCCTAATTTTTTTATAACCAATGGCTCTGATACCAAGTTCTGTAACACCCCGCAACCGCAGCGGAAACGTAAACGGGATGCGACAGACACCTCTGATATCAACCACATTGTTTATAAAGAAAACTGAATGCATTAATATACTTCAAAATTACATTATCTCGTATTTCATTACCGTCTAGGTGATACACACATCATCCATACGATACATAACTCTATTTGTTATAATGTATCCTAACATCCTGCACGCAAATCTTACACACATCAAGCACTTAGCACGTAAGCAATCATTTCATCTTAATTGTACCTAAAAAGCATGTGAGAAAACGGGTCAACTACGAATAGTTGGTGAGTTTCACAATTTTAGTAAACCATGATAAATCCATATCATAATATAATACTATCTGGGGACACTGTTAACCCAGTACTGTACTCACTCCGGGGGCAATGTTAACCCGGAAACACTTCTAGGAACCCCTGGGGACACTGTTAACCCAGTACTGTACTCCCTCCGGGGGCAATGTTAACCCGGAAACACTTCCAAAGACATCTGGGGACACTGTTAACCCAGTCCTGTGCTCACTCCGTACGATTCCCGTACAATCAAATATTTATAAACACACGCAAGTCCATGCGTTCAGTATGTACTTAAACATTTAAGTAGAAACATGCTTCCGCCCCGGGAAAATATTTGAAAACAATTCAGAAAAAGGGGCTCGTGAAACTCACCTTAGCACATGCAAGCAGGTAACAACAATCATTATCAGTTAACACGTCCAATCTGTAATATGATCCCTACGATCGTTACTATACACTCATTATTAATATAACTTTAACCAAGTTAACCGGTACATCTGGGGGCACTGTTAACCCAGCACTGTACCTGTTCTGGGGGCAAGGTTAACCCAGAAACACTTCTCCGGACTCAGATTGTGATGTCGTTTAGAGTTCCATGGTCACAACTACTATTAGTTGTTTTTCTCGTTTTGCGTGCCTAGCACGGTTATCCGTTTTTATGTTTCAAAAATGAGTTTGGTCACACACGACCCGAAAATAGTCGTTGACTGATAATTTAATAAAAGATGTGAAATTATAGCTCGGTTTAAACGTCCCGATTGGCCGCGGGACCCGTTTCCGTCTTTGGCGTACCGAAAACTGTTAAAATAGGTTAAAATTACTCAAATCATCCGAATTATTTTCGGATGATTTATTTTTACTTGTCTAACTCATTTATATGAAAATAGCTCATTTTTAGGGTTTTTATACACCAGTCAGCTCGCTTAAGCGAACTTCACCGGTTTACGCGTTTTAACTTTAAAAGTTTGATAATTAGCACGATTAATTATCCGTTTACTCTCGGATCTTGAAATTTTGCACAAATCACTTTTTAACAGTGGGGAATTTTATAAAAATATTTCCAGAATTAATTCTTATATTTAAAATTTATTTATCTATTTTTAAACACCATTTAAACACTAAATATGTCGTAAATACCAAACGATCTTAGAAAAATCCCGAATTTTTCCTGGATGTCCCCTGCCATTCACATAGTCCCCTGTAATTTTTCCAGAACCAAAATCTTCTTTTACATCCCCTTTTTATCAAAACCGAGCTAGAAATCCCTAGAACTCGTTTAACCGAAAAGCCTACTTAGACTTCTCCAACGGACCTCAAATTTTTTGTGTGACTTATAAATGATATGAAAAGCTTATCTACAATTTTCCAGAATTTTTCATGATATTTAACTATTTTTCACCATTTTTGGCCAAAACCGAGCATTAAATTCACCAAATATTCATCCTTTATCCAAAAATTACCAAAAATTCACAGAACTCTTATTTTCATGTGTAGAACATCCCTGTAAAATTTCATGATCTAACTCTAAACGACCAACAATCTGTCAAAAAATACAAACACCGACATAAACCGAATATACCTTTCGTTTTCCGCCACTACAAGCTACAAACTCGTCTTTCCGCCTTATCTACCACTAAATACAGAGCCTACAAACAACATACCACAATACCAAGCAAGTCACACTCACGATCAAGCCATTTCTTTCTTGGTTACGGTTATGATACAAAAACGAAGATTTAAACCGTAAAAATTCGTTCTTGGTTCGTTTAACCCCTTTCTTGGACCAAGATCCCTTGTATAACCCGTATACATCACTTGATCATGCAAGAATCGGTTTTCATCTTTGAAACCTCATTTTCTTGCAAACAAACTCAAGAAAGGATGATGAACACGAATATAACTCGATCTTTACCTCGTTGTTCTTGCTAAAAATCTCGGTTTTTGGATGAAATTGTTGAGAGGATTGAAAGATCTTGGAGATTTTTGATGAAAAAAAGAAATGAAAGCAATGGGGATATCCCCATTTCCGATCGGTTAAGGGGAGAGGTGGGGTGGGACCCACTTCTCCATTCTTGGCCACTCATTTGGATTCTCGAAATCCGGATAATGTTTTGGATAATATGGTTCAGTTCGTTTTTCGGTTAAATGCCTAATTTGGCTTAAAACGAGGCTAAAACGGTCGTTTTTTGGCTTAAAAATGAAATTTATATAAAACCAATTTAAGAACTTTAAAAATTTAAACCATGACATTTATTAACTTAAAACATCATATCATTAATTATTGCGCATCTTTTTCGGCTTGATCGATCGTCTCTTGCTCGGTTTGGTATTAAAGGTTTCGTTTAACGTACCGACATACATTAAATCGGAATTCTTTTTCTGTGCCGTACTTTACTTATCCCGAAGCATTAATGCTTCGTAACATCACTAAATATTATAGATATCGTCTATAATTGAACCCTAGATTCGTTCGGGTTTCAATAACTATCGATCGATTGATCGCATATTCAATACGATGAATTATATATTCACGTACAATGCATACAGTGAACCCTGTATTCTCGTATAATTACCATGGTAATTCATGTATCCGACATTAAATATGACGTAACTATTATCTACCGGTTAGGGTATACCGGGTTTCGTCGGAATCGTTACAGTTGAAGTGTCTCCCCGTAAGCAGGCATCGCAAAACAAACAAGTCACGACATCCTGGTGATGACCCTGTATGGTCTGAGCGATAAGTCGGTGTAGGTACCTGTACAAAAATACGGTACAATATTATTATATTATATTATACATATACATACCTGTGCAATGGGTCCCTGATGGATGAGGCTCGGGAGTCTGGGCCGTCGGTAGGCCAAGGATCATCGTTAATCGCCGTCCAAAAACGCTTCAACAGGTCATCTGGTGTATCGTGTATTCTCTCCATGTAAACAGGCTGGATTAACACCTGCGATGTGTACAAGCCGAGCGCCAAAGAAAACTCCTCCATTGACAGATAACGGTCCTCCCCGAACATACGAAACCGAACCTCCGCCTGAGAGGTATCTGCACCATCAAGAAACATCTGGACATGCGGCTCCCCAGCCGGCCGTGGCCTGAAACAATATTCACACGTTCGTTAAATCTACTTTATAAGTTATTTGAAAAGAAAAAGAATACATGAAAATGAACGTAGAGTAAAACTCTAGCGTGAGCGCCCGGTGCGCTGGCTGGTCGGCGGTAAACAATATTTCCCATGGTGTATTAGTCCCAATAATATTTTCTATCCTGTTTTTCGCCCAAACACTTTTTATAAAGTCCGTAGACATGGTCGTTCTAGGTTACGGCACCATACGCCAAAGATGCGTAAACCGGACATGGTAATCGGACTCTGGGTCAAACGTCAAAGGCGCGTAGCCAAGTAGAAGCTCATCCCCTTCAACATAGGTATTCTCCATCTATATTTAAGATATAATATAATGTTTATTTATATTTTATAATAATTATATAATACAGATAACGGGTTTGTTAAAAGACCCTTTTTCTAACTCGTTTTCAAACCCGTTTTCCGAGTCGTGTTCAAACCCGTTTTCCAACCTGTTTTTAACCTCAAACCCAAATTTAACCCGTTTTCAAACTCGTTTGTTGACCTCAACCCCAAATTTAACACGTTTCAATAAAAAACCCATTTGTTAACCTCAAACCCAAATCTAACCTCAAACCCTTAATCCAACCCGTTTTGAAACAAGTTTGCTAACCTAAAACCCAAATCTAACCTCAAACCCTTAATCCAACCCGTTTTCAAATCCGATTTCAAACTCGTTTTCAAACCTCAAACCTTAACCCATAATCTAAATCAAAACCTATATCAAACTAGAGTACAATACATCGCTTCTTCCTGAGATGAACGGGTATGCTCAGGTGGGAATGATGTGCATATGTTTTTTTATGATTGGGACGTCCTTCGGGTTACGCAGTAATGGGAAACCAAGGTCGGTTGCGGTCTGTTTGTTTTTAGATGAACGTTTCGGTGGTTTAGGTATCTTAAACTGGGCTGAGACTGAGACTGGGAATGCGGCAACGAATGAGTGGGGGTTTCGGGTGTTGGTTCCCGTGACCAGGGGTCGTGCAAGCTATGTCTGTGGGGATCAGATGACGGGGAGGGGGCGTACGAGCTATGTCTGTGGGTTTCAAATGACGGGGACGGGGCGTACGAGCTGTGTCTTTGGGGATTAAATGATGGTGACAGGGAGTACGAGCTGTGTCTGTGGGGATCAGTTGACAGGGACGGGGAGTACGAGCTCTGTCTAGGGGTTTCTCGTTTTCTGGCTTGTTGGTTTAGATTTGGACGCACCCGAGGGTCCTCTCGTTTCTCAAGCTCCTTCGTGTTTGATTTCCCAGGAAGAACAGACATTATCTTTGAGAGTAGACTTTTTTTTTGCATTCGGTTGTTTAGTCCTAGAACTTGTTTTTTCACATCTTCCAGTTCCGCTTCATAGTCTAGTTTTTCGAATCGAACAAACGCCAGACTGAAATCGAGCTTCCTCCAAAAGGGGTCTATGTCTTTTAATGGAATACGCATATTATTAATAGTGTACCAGTTAAGCTTACAAGCACACGGCAGGCTCCAAGATGTCTGTAATCGGTGGTCGCACGAACCCCCGTATCTTGCAATGTGTCAAGCAAAGTCAGCTCTTTTTCAAGTTTAGTGAGAGCAAAAATCGACACCCTATTATGTAGCTTATTAAACAAAGTCAGCTGATGGTACTTCTTGATCCTAACACGTGAGTCTTCAAAGGTTGCACTGATTTCTTCCATTTGGGAATTCACGACTTGAAGGGCATACGTCGCAATAGGGTCTAGCGAATTGCTCGGCCCCATAAAGTATCTCTTCAAGTTCGTGTGCTGGCCCTCTACTCTGTTTGTTGTATGCTCGCCGAAGTTTAGGCGGTCGTCAATCCAGCAAGACACGAACTTTTCTTTGTATGGTTCCAACCAGTTGTCGCGAATATAATACCAAGCCTCTAGAAACAAATTTAAAAAAAAAAACAATTTATGCAATGTACAACTAGAATCTAAAATCATGTGTATATACGGGACAAAGACTTACCGCGTCTGGCGTGTCCAGCTAACGTTGTTTCCATTTGACTGCAGTTGTAGTCGTACATAGATTTTGTTGGCGACTCGTATAGTACTTTCCACCAGTAAGAGAAGGATTCAAAGATATCTGTCTGAAAAAGACTCTTATGTTTTTTCTTTATGTTCTGTGTGATGTGCCACCTACAAAGGTTTTTTGTAGCTTCTGGACAGACTATGTCACATGATTTTATCAAGGCTTGGTCCTTGTCAGTCAGGATCACACGCGGCTCCCTACAATCGCCGAGCATGTATTTAAGTCGTTTCAGGGCCCATGTGAAGTTACATTGTTGTTCCCTAAAGATAACCGTGTGCGCAATACAGAAAGACTTTAATGTCGACATCACACCAACATACTGAACAAGCGGCCACTTGTACATGTTGGTGTTGTATGTCGTGTCAATCAACAAGAAATCTAGGAACGCACGCCACATGGTATGCGACTTCTCATGACAGAAGAAAACATTCTCCGTCCTGTTGGTGGAAGGATTCTCCCATGTGTAAAAGGTGAACCCATGGGTTTGAAGTACCTACGTTGGGTTTAAAAAAATTACTAAATATTACAAATATTCTTATTAAATATTGTAGGTTCCCAGCCGGATCTACACGGAAGTATCTCGTACTACGTAGGTGCGGAATCCCTACGTAAGACGATACGAGCGTTCGATGCGATATACGTTAAAACCAAGCACAAATACACGTTACAATACTCAAAAGACACGTTGTATTGCAACTCCTTTAACACGTGATATGCAAATCACAATTACACGTTCTCTCAAAAACTATTACCTACAAACAAGCGGTAGCCAAACATATATAGTTATCGACAACTTCGCCTAACAGACTAGGCGAAGTTGTCTATAACTTCGCTTGTCCACAAGTTCGCTTATATTAGGCGAACTTGTGAGACAAGTTATCTAAAACACATAAACAAAACCAACTAACATGATTACAGACACTAGATACTGAACTACTGACATCATGTACCAACAAATATCATAATAATAATAAAAATAATATAATAAAATAATATAAAAAGAATAATTAATTCAAAAATATTACAGAATAATATATTTTATATATGATAAAACCAAATAATATATATTAAAAATAGTCTTACAAAATAATATATATTAAAAATAGTTTTACAAAATAATAATATTCTTACAAAAAAGTACCTGCATGGGGGTGTCACCAATTTTTATCTTGGTCATCAACGAGCTTCACGACGTTGTATATGTCCCAGTAATACATTTGTTACCGGGAAAGCTTTCCTTTATGGCTGCCTTAATTTGAGTAGGCCTCAGACCCAGCCTATGTAGCTTCGCAACCATATCAATTTCCTCGTCGGTCAGCTTCCCTAGAGCCGGGTGCCCCTCCTCAAACACAATGGGACGTGGTTGTGCGTCTCATTGACAACCTCTAGCTTCCAACAATCACCACCCGCATTGTACCTCCTGACAAGTTTAAATGGACAACCCCTTTTAATACTCCCGGTATGCATCACCATGACCTTGAGTTTTGGTTCCCTTCCTCGATTGCATACAAGTTCAACACTTTTGTTCCTTAAACGTTGGACAAAGATAACACAACCATGTTCCCGTCCTGTCTTCTTAACCCAATCCACCAACTCATCAAGAGAATTAAAATATTGATATCAAGAAATGTAAATAAAGTAATATTTAGTAACGTGTTGAAAAAGAATAATAATAAGTTTAAAAAAACATAGGTCATACATTATCAGTTACATAGGAAAATGTTGCCTGGCGTATGTAACGATCACCATCATCATCATCATCATCATCATCATCATCATCATCAACATCATCGCCTCCTTCACCGTGAGTCCCTTGAATGCCATCAACGCCGTTGCTCGTGACTGGTCGTGACATGTATGGTTGCTCTTCTTAAAGGTTACTGGTACGAATTATGGGTTCCGTAATACGGACCGTCTACATGTAACTGCTGCGAAGACTTAACATAAGGTTGTTCGGGCCTGGCATCGTATGTATTCGGCGATGTCCTATTTTCCTCCGCCAGGAAGGGTGACTCCCGTATATGATATACCCCTGATAAAATATAATGACAACGTATAATATTAAAAAATAATTAGCGCGCTATTGTACTATATAAATATACTAAATAACCTTGTCAGGATTTGGTAAGTCATACTGCTCGATATTTGCATAGCCCGGCTCATGGTTTGAGTCTGGAAGTTCATTAAAATCAGGCAAGCCCGACTGCTCCGGCTAATCGTTATATGCGTAGCCCGACTGCTCATCGTTCCCGTCACCAAACAAAATATCATACAACGACATTTTCTTTGTTTACTTTAACAAATATTTTGTAACACCCTTGTTTTTAACAAACAAAATATTTTAACAAATATGTAAGGCCCCGAACCCGGTAGCCTTACTTTAGAGTCGGATTTACTCATAAACACAGTTCTTACAAATCAGAGTTCATTAAAACTTTCGCGGAATATAAAAACTTTCATGAAACGTTACAGCAATCCAAAACTTGCCTTAATTAAACATTCTTGTCTTTCAAAATAAACGTCAATTACATTAAAACATCTTGAGTCTTCAGATGCCAGTCTCCTATTCGCCACCATGTGCCCGCTCAAGCTAGCTGTCTCATTCTACTCACCTGCGTGCATACTAAAAGTCAGCTACGCTGAGTGAGTTCTAGTTAATCGGACGCCATACAATACATACACATACATACATATCCGAAGAAACATATCCATACTTAACTAGTTACCCTTCTGTTCTACATACATACTTACTACCATACATACATACATATCTACAATCACTAACCTCAGTCTACCGAGAGTACGTTCATAGTCCGCCGTCTATACCTGTACTCAAGGTCGTGAACACGTAAAAGGTCCGCAGTCCTTACCTATGTTCACCGTTTAGGGTACGTGCAAGGTCCGCAGTCCTTCCCTATACCATCCTACATCCACAACACGTACAAGGTCCAAAGTCCTTCCCTATGTTGCAACCTAATTCATAGCACGTACGAGGTCCGCAATCCTCCCCTATGCTACCACAACACAAATACAGCACGTATAAGGTCCACAGTCCTTTCCTATGCTGATGCCTATCTGAAGTACGTATAAGGTCCACAGTCCTTAACTACGTTCTCATCTATCATCTATAACACGTATAAGGCCCACCGTCCCTATCTACGTTTACATCTATCATCTACATTACGTATAAGGCCCGCAATCCTTAACTACGCCATCACCAGCCGAGTCTATGTCCGACAGAAGCTAGAGGGATTTGCCATCCTAACTTACTATGTCGAATGTAGAACTCACATACCATTCGTGTACCTGTATACACATACTTCACATATACAATAATTACATTATAGCATAAGAACACTCTAGGCGTTCTTTACATCATTCATTTAACAACCATACCCCTTGTCGATACGTGCAATATCCGAAGATCGTTCACGCCCCGACAAGTATTCATTTGTAATGTTCATACATCTTCGATATATAATATTCGTACCTTTATTTTTAACCTGACAGTACGCGCAATATCCGAAGATCGTTCGCGTACCGACAAGCAATCATTCATATCCATCACATATATCACATATGGCATACACTTATCACTTAGGATAAATGTATTAACAAACACATCGAGTATGCACACAGCCCCGAAAACATAACAAGGAATGGGGCTAGAAACTCACCTGAATCCTGTTACGCCCTCCGTTAATAGTTATTCCCTTCTTGAGCTGTGCACGGCTAACTGTATAATATTTACACGTATCAATTAACTACTACTACTCATGTTGTATTTCTATCTTTATATGACCCACAACGAACGGGGGTCCGGGGACAGCGCCCCTGGCAGCGGGGTCTAGGGGCGGCAGCCCCTAGCAGGGTCCAAGGGGCAGAGCCCCTGGCTGGGGTCGAGCTGCCAGGTCAGCTTGGAAAAATTTTATTTACATTAACTGTCTTAACACATTTTCCATTAGGTTTTTAATTTATTTTCTAATCGAACTTGACTTTAGGCGAAGTTAAACCTTAGGCGAACTTAGCTTTAGGCGAAGTTAAACCTTAAGCGAACTTAGCTTTAGGCGAAGTTAAACCTTAGGCGAACTTAGCTTTAGGCGAAGTTAAACCTTAGGCGAACTTAGCTTTAGGCGAAGTTAAACCTTAAGCGAACTTAGCTTTAGGCGAAGTTAAACCTTAGGTGAATTTAGCTTTAGGCGAAGTTATCAGTTAGGCGAACTTGGCCGTAGGCGAAGTTATCAATTAGGCGAACTTGGCCGTAGGCGAAGTTATGCTTTGAAGGCGAAGTTAAGCTTTGAAGGCGAAGTTAAGCTTTGAAGGCGAAGTTAAGCTTTTGCAGGCGAAGTTACCCAGTTCGCAGGCGAAGTTGCCCAGTTCGCTACGGGTTTGGTTTTTATCACGCATTTTGGCGATTTTAATACCCTTGTTATGGTTCGGCATCACCCCCTAACGTTCCCTAACCATTTCGTTCGTATATATATCCCGTATATACTATAAAGCTTGGATCTTTAAGCTTAAGGACATTCAATAAAACATAAACTTTAAAGGTCAAGAACATACCTTTTGTGCTCGTTTGGATCTCGTTTAACTTGTTTAATCACAACTAATCGTTTACTCTCTCTCGGATCTTGCTCGTTTCTCTCCCTCGGCCGCCGGCCGTATATGGCGGTGTGTGGTGTGTGTGTGTTTTGGAGTGTGTAGAGATTATGATGGAAATGAAATGAGGGTTTAGGGTTTTAGGTTGGTTTAGGGGATATTTATATCCCTTAAAGCCCATGGACCTAGAGCCCATTCTTATTTAACCCATCTCAATTAATCTAAATCCATGATCCGTTCTTTACTCGATATTAATTAATTAATAACGCGAAATCACTAAACGTAACTTTCTTTATTCAACATTATAAATTTTAGGATGTTACAAAATACTTTGTATATTTTAGCAAACAAGCCTTGAAGCCATGCATAATATATAGAGAAAGGGAGACGGGAGCCTTAAAATTCAATTATTTAATCAATCTGGGGCGGATCGCCCAATCCGTGGCGGATTGGGTACGAGGTTAGACTGATTTGATAGTCCGAGGTTGACGTGTACGAGGTCTGTGACGGATAGCCCTATCCGTGGCGGATAGGGTACAAACATAATAAGACAAAAATTTGTGATCCGTGGCGGATGTTCCAATCCGTGGCGGATTGGGTGGGTGTCTCTAGTAGGACCCTAATTAAACCCTAAAACCATTACAGGAATCTTAAAAAAACACTTGATTTCTCAGTAATCTGAGGTATGTTTTGGTTTTCTTTTGATCTTCGTTCCCTTCTCAAAGCTGATGATTTAGGGTTCTTCGATTTCTCCATCTTCAACCGTGTCTAGTTTGGTTCAGTTGATTTAGGGTAGTTGCTGAGTACGCTTAATCGTCGCCGGGTTCAGTTTGATTATTTGGGAGTGATTTTAGGGATGTTTAGGGAGATTATTTGACGATCTTACCCTTTTAGAAGAAATCAGACGCGTGTTTTAAAATTTTGATCGGACGCTTGAAGTTGTTACGTATCTATCGTACGATAAGTCATTAGTGTACAGTAACCGATCTCTATTTATATAATAAACTAATAAAGTCACTAAAACATTGCAACTTCTTTAAATTGATCCACAAAAGGTACATATCAGTGATGTTTATTAATGGGTCTTACTAACCACAGCTCACACCCCTTATATATATATGTCATGGATTGTTCTATCTGTGGCATATAAGGGTGTTTTCTAAAAAGACAATTTTTTTTTGTCTTGTTTGATTTTATTTTACTTTTAATTTAATGTTGTTTATTTTAATTATTGTATTTTATTTTGTTTTATTAGAAAAAAGATTTTTTTTTTTATTTTCTTTATCAACAATTATAAAAATTATAACGAAACAATGTAAATAAACAATATATACATACACACAACCATTACGAGTTTGTACAAATACTAACAAAAATCTATCTTAATGGCAGTGTCACGAATGTTATCGTCGTTCGTCGTCGCTATCAAACCTACATCTGTATCCCGGTCTATCGTCATCCTCGCGGTCGCGCCTGACGCCCGGTGTGCTCGCTTCATTGTCAGAACGTGGTGGTGGTTTTTTGTGTTTTTTATTGTTACGTAAATCCTAAGATTTAATCATCGTCTGTTAACACGATGATGACGTCATTTATATATATTTCTACATTTTGTTATTATTTGTACAAACTCTTTGTAATGGTGGTGGTTTTGTGTTTTTTTTATTGTACAACGTCGTCGTTGTCTTCAAGACCGCGCCTAATGCTCGATGTGCTCACTTCATGATCAGAACGTTGTGGTGGTTTGTGTTTTTTATCGTCACATAATCATAAGATGTAAGCATCGCCAGTTAGCACGCTAGTGACGCTGTCATTTAGATAGATTTCTACATTTTGTTATTATTTGTACAAACTTGTAATGGTTGTGTGTATATATATATCATTTATTTACATTGCTTCGTTATAATTTTTATAATTCTTGATAAAGATTCTCAACAAAAAAATCTTTTTTTAATAAAACAACAAAATAAAAAACAATAATAAAAAAAATAAAATTTAATTAAAACTAAAACAAACATTAAACATAAAAAGACAAAAAAGGACACGTCTTATTAAAAACCACATATGACACATATAGAGCTATAAGCCACGGTTAAAAAAGACAAAAAAACACATCTTTATAGAAAACACATATATGCCACAAATAGACTTTTAAGTGGCGGTTTTCTAGCCACACCGGTGTGCTTAGAAAAGCTCTTATTAATCGGTCCCTAAATCCCCGAAACATGCAATAAATTTAAACTAAATTTTCAAACATTACCTTCTTTTCAACAAAAAAAACCAACATACATTCAGAAACTACCAAAACCCAAGAACATACATTCATTCATTCAGAAATTACCAAAAACATAAAAACAAGAACCAATAAACCATTGATCCCCCAAGTCCAATCCCTAATCTAAGTTAAACAAAAACCAAAATCTAACAACCTATATAGACGAAAGATCCTCGTAGACCGTCTTGATCCCGGGCCGCTCAGAAAGCGGCCTTATACACCTTAACGCGATCCCAAGCAACTCCTTCATCCCCTTATCCGCAGCCGGTGTTCCCATTTCGGTTATTAAAACCGCATCAAAACAATCGGGCCCACGTCCTTCCGCCACCTTCAACCAAACCCAGTCGTTTAAATCAACCCCGCCACCGTCTTCACTCGACACCACATCGCCTGCACACTTCCCAGTTAAAAGCTCCAATAATATCACTCCAAATGCATAAATATCTGACTTGAACGAGGGGACCGGACGTTTGGACGCGGCTAGCTCAGGTGCTCGGTAGCCTAACACACCCGCATCAAGAATCTGTTCTATGGTTCCCGCTTGGGTCATTAGACGGTGGAGACAGTAATCAGCTACACGCGCGTTTAAGTCTGGACCGTCTAGTAAGATGTTGGTTGACTTTAGGTTCCCATGTGGAATTGCGCGGTCAAAGTGGAGGTAGTTTAGACCGCGTGCGATGTCAACTGCAATTTTTAACCTTTGTGCCCATGATAAAGGCGGGCCTTTTCTTCCTGGTCGATCTGCGTACACAAAACGTTATTTAACTCGATTAACTTTAAAATGATCAACAAATGTAATTAGTGGTGGTAAGAATCTATGGCTCGGCACAAGTCTCGTGGGTTTGGGTTTAGTTCAACGCGTACAGGTTAATTTCAGGTCGAACTCATGCTGCTAAAACAGTTTGTGTTCAAGTAGACCCATTTAACCTATTTATCTTTTAGTTTTTTTTTTTAATGTGCTTTTATGTTACAATTAAAAATGGTTGGTTCAGTTTTGGGTTCACTCGCAAACACGTTCAACTAAATTGGTTGTGTTCAAACTGACCCATTCAACCAACTTACCTTTTTAGTGCTTAAATGTGTTAAGAATGTTATAATTTACAATGGTTGGATCAGTTTTAGGTCGAACACGTTTACATAACGGGTTGTCACGTTATGGGTTAATTCGCTTAACCCATTTACTTTTGTAGTTTTTTTAATGTGTTTTTACGTCATAATTTAAAATTGTTGGGCCAGTTGAACACTTGTTGCTGAAAATAGGTTGTATTCGGGTTGACACATGTAACCCATTTAGTTTTTTTAATGTAATTTTATAGTATTATTTAAAATGGTCCGGTATTTTACGCCAAAATAATAACTTAAGAAAAAAAAAATCTAAATGTCACTTAGACATCAACTTTTATAACTTAAAAGTAATTTTTTATATACATCATTTGCAACTTTTATTAATATGCAAAACCTAAAAAAGAACAAAGAAAATATATCAGGTTAAACATGTCGTGTTGGTGTCAGATATCCGGGTTTCACCCGCCAACCCACAAGCACAACACGACCCGTTTAACACCCACGTTAATTAGCAAAACGGTTTAAGAACAAGATTCATACCATATAGAAAACTCGCAAGGCTTCCGGGAGAAATAAAATCCGAAAGAATCAGTTTTTCATACTGTGTGGGCCCCCAGTAATACCCTCGTAACCCGACAACGTTCGGGTGTCGAATATTAGCAAACTTTTTGGCCTCTTTAGCAAAGTCCTTCCTCTGTTTAGCAACCCCTTCTCTTAACCATTTAACCGTCAACGGAAGCCCGTTATCAAGTGTGGTTCGATACGAAGTCCCGTGACTACTCCGGCCCAAAACCTCAGCTGGGGCCCGTGATAACTCCTCGGGTGTAAACGACACTGTGTCATCAAGAAAGTAAAGCTCACCCGCTAACCGATCGGGTGACCTCACATCAAGTCCAGAGAGGTTTTCAACCGTGTACGAGTCACCAGAATCCGGTGAGTACGAAAACCCGCTTGTTTTAGACGGCGAAAAACTTGGCACCGCCCCGCCACCGAGCTTTTCGGGTGTGACTGTATCCGATGACGACTCTTTTCGTGAGGCCGCAATTTCTCCAGCAGAAATAACTGTTGCGCCGCCACTTCCTGTGGCAGGCTGGCGGTGCACGTCTTTCGTGGCGACAAGTTGAGGAACCGGCCTTCGCGAAACCCGCATGTAATGAATGAAAACCGCTAAAAGGATTAATATCACAACTGCAATAACACACGCAACGATCACCAACACTTTAAACACAGTCTTAATGGGCTTCTTCCGGCCCGATGTGCCTCGTGTGTTTGGGCCCGCAGGGGGGTTCGGAAACTGTAACTCAGAGTTCCCAGGAAAGAACGAAGATTCTGGAAACTTCCTCAAATTATCAGGAACGACACCTGAAAGGTCGTTATACGACGCGTTAAAACTTGTTAACCCGTCAGTTAGATTGTTTAACAATGGGCCCGTGAAGTGGTTTTGGGAAATATCTAAAGAAACGAGGCCCGTGAGCTCGGTTAAAGATGACGGTAACGAACCAGAGAAATTGTTTCCCGAGATGTCAAGAAACTGAAGCCCGGTCAACAAGTCGATCACCTCAGGGAACTCGCCACCGAGCTGATTATTGGAAACGTCAAGAACCCGAATGCTGGAAACGTTGGATACAAAAGAAGAAGAAAACAAATCGATTCGGCCTGAAAGTTTGTTACTTTGAAGGTGAAGTTGTTGTAACGTGGGAATAAAGATTAACCTGTTTGGAAACGGGCCATCGAACCGATTGAACCCGAGATCAAGGACTGTTAATTTGGGAAATTGGGTGATTGCTTTAGGAATCGAGGAATCGAGTGAGTTACGTGAGAGGTTCAAGTGGTTCAGTCTCAAGAACTGGGTTGTGACTTCAGGAAATGGGCCGGTTAAACGGTTTTGACTCAGGTCAAGATACTCAAGGTTGCCCCATTTGACCAATTTGGTCAAATTTCCTTCAAAGTTGTTGTTTGATAGATCAAGAACGAGACATCCACCTGTCACCAATGGAAGCTCGCCTGTGAGCCCGTTACTGGATAAATTAAGAGCCTGAAGTGATGTTGACATTATCATACTGATTGGCCCTGCAAATTTGATCACAAGCTTAAATCGTTAAAGTCAATACTAGTCAATCGTGTCGGGTTAGTGGCTAACATGTTGGCAGGTTAAACTGTTCGACCCGAACACAGCCGGTTTAACCATTTATCTAAACGTGTCAAATAGGTTAGCAGGTGATAACCAAGTTGTAAACGTGTAAATTAAGTAGGTGGGTTCTCAAAAAAAAAGGTTAAACGGGTTAATCTGTTTAAAAAGAAGGTGGAATGTGTTAACCCAAACAGACCCGTTTAATTAAACAGGTAAACCCGAACACAACCTGATTTCTAAACTGTTTAATATCTGTGTTGTGTTCGGGTCATGTCTGAAATTGCCACCTCTCCAAAATACACACATATAAACAACTATAACTAAATAATCACCTGTGAGGTTATTGCCACTCAAGTCCAATTCGGTTAAAACCAACGAATCGCCTTTCAAAAGATCGTTTGGAAAGAACCCAGAAAACCGGTTATTCGACAACTTCAGAACCTGCAGATCATAAGCAAAGTTAAAACTCGGGAGTTCACCCGACAACTGATTATAGCTCAAATCCAGCGCGACCAAGCTCCCGAGCATCTCAGCCACACCACCACTAACCAAAGACCCGGTCAACCGATTCCGGCTAAGATTCAAATACTTGACACTCTCAGAAAGCCCACCGAAAAACTTACCATTCCCACCTGAACTCACAAGCGAGTTCCCACTAAAATCAACCCGGGTCGCAGCCGTTAACAGCAAGAATTCGGGATCCAGCTCGCCATCGAGCATATTCCCGTGCAAATCAAGAACCTCTATATTCTGAAACCCCTTCGGTATGCTCTTCGTTAACCTGTTATCCGACAAATCCAGATAAACCAAATTGTTCAACTGAGCCAAGTCCCGTGGAATGGGGCCAGAAAAGGAGTTCCTACTCAAATCCAACGACTGTATGGAGCTAAGGCCCGAAACCCAACCGGGTATACCCCCGGAGAAATTATTCCCGGCCAAGGAGATGTTCTTCAAGCTCAGCGCTTTCCCGATATCATTAGGCAAAACCGAATCGAATAGATTATCGGAGACATCCAAAAACTCAAGCATTCCCCCTAAGCTAGTCATAAAGCTGCCCGAAATGGAATTGTTGGAAATGGAAAGCTTAAGAAGCTTAGTAAGATTAGCAAACACATTCAAATCAACATCCGCAGACAGGGAGAGGTTATCGAGGACCACACCGGCCACATTGCCGCCGTTACACATGATTCCGTTCCACGAAGACGGGCAGCCGTTGAAGTCGATGGATTCCTCGTTCCAGGAGCCGAGCACGAACCCGGTCGGGTCGTGTTTGATTCCCTTCTTGAATTCTAACAATGCTAGGATGTCCTGTGAAGGGAGTTGACTAGTGGTGCAACTGATGAACACAACAACATAAAGTAATAATAACAATGAAACCCTAAACATTATGTTTTTCTTTTAGCTCAATGAGATTTTGAGCTGAATGTTTTTATAATATATATATATATATACCCTAAGTGACTGATAATAACTTCTTCATAAAGCAGGAAATGGGTTTTGTTTTGTGAGATTTAGGGTACCGTACAAGTTTTAAGAGATTTGACGGTGGTGGTGCACGGCGGCAGAAGAAAAAGTAGAGTGAAGAGTGTGTAGTGAGAGTGATAATTTAAGGGTGGAAATGGAATTGTGAAACGGGCTTTTGGTGCTTTCCTTTCTTCTTTCTTTTGGGATAAAGAATTCTTTTTAATTTTTAATTCTTTTTCCCTTTTTGGTTATATTTTGGAAAGTATAATGTATATTTACTAAAAAAAATATGGTTTAGTACCTTAAGTTTAAAAGAAATTGAAATTACTAAAATTTACTATATTCGAAAAAACAAATTGTTAATGGGTTTTTAATTTTTTATGCAACTTAAAATGCAAAAATGATAAGATACATATTTTGGGTGATGTAACGAGACATAAATTAGATCCTCATTAATTGTTGAGAAAGCTATTCATCTAGTTCATTTAATATGCCAATTATGTAATTCTAATATTTAATTAATGTTCTTACTTAAGTTGATGAATAGAATAAATTCATTTATGAGATAATAGTTAAATCTTGTATGAAATGTTATATAAACTTTAACTAGTTTTAGAGCCCGTGTCATACACGGGGTGATTCAAGTTATAAAATTACAAATAAAGCAAATAGTTACATAACGTATATAAAAAAATGTATTACATCTATGTTTATATCTATATTATGTGTACATAAATTGATTTTATTTATATCTGTAACATCCTAAAATTTTTATAATGTTAAATAAAAGAAAGTTATGTTTAGTGATTTCACGTTTTAGTTATTTAATGTCGAGTAAGGAACGGGTCATGGGCTTAGATTACGTAAGATGGGTTAAATGAGAATGGGCCTTGGGTCCGTGGGCTTATAAATACCCATCCCAAGCCCAAGATATCATTTTATTTCCATCTTTCTCTTTTACACACTCAAAAGCACACACATAACCGACCGAGATCCGAAGTCGAGACCCGAGATTTTGCTGGTAGATCTGAGTTGGAAAGGTAAGAACTAATCCCGCAAAACTAATATTACTGAAAATGGTTAGGATTTGACGGGTTAATCGGACCCGAAACACAACTGCCCAAATCCCCCTAAAACGTCGATTTTAGGCCGATTTGATGGTTGGGATTTGTAGGCGCCGATCATACGATTCCGTGGGTACCAAAATCGAGTTATTTGGCTAAGAAACGAAGGAGTTATGGGCAAACAGATCTGCAGCGCGACAAATTCGCCTTCATCTGGGCAACTTCGCCTTCAAGCGATGAACTTCGCCTGCAAGCTAAGTTCGCCTGATGAACTTCGCCTGCAAGCCAAGTTCGCCTGATGATAAGTTCGCCTGAAGCCAAGTTCGCCTGATGGCAACTTCGCTGAAATGGTAACTTCGCCTAAATGGTAACTTCGCCTAAAAGCCAAGTTCGCCTGAGGTTTAACTTCGCCTAAAAGCCAAGTTCGCCTAAGGTTTAACTTCGCCTAAAAGCCAAGTTCGCCTAAGGTTTAACTTCGCCTGAAGCCAAGTTCGCCTAAGGTTTAACTTCGCCTGAAGCCAAGTTCGCCTAAGGTTTAACTTCGCCTAAAGTGAAGTTCGCTTAGAAAATAAATTAAAAACCTAATGGAAAATGTGTTAAGGCAGTTATCGAAAATAAAATTTTTCCAAGCTGACCTGGCAGCTTAACCCCAGCCAGGGGCTCTGCCCCTTGGACCCCGCTAGGGGCTGCCGCCCCTAGAACCCTGCTGCCAGGGGCGCTGCCCCCGGACCCCCGTTCGTTGTGGGTCATATATAGATAGAAATACAAAACTAGTAGTAGTAGTTAATTGATATGTGTAAATATTATACAGTTAGCCGAGCCCAGTTAAAGAAAGGAATTACGATCAACGGCGAACGTAACAGGATCCAGGTGAGTTTCTAGCCCCATTCCTTGTTATATTTTCGGGGCTGTGTGCATACTTGATGTGTTGTTAATACATTTATCCTAAGTGATAAGTGTATGCCATATGTGATATATGTGATATGTATGAATGATTGCTTGATGGTTCGTGAACGATCTTCGGATATTGCACGTACTGTCAGGTTGTAACGTTATAAAGCCATATGTGATATATGTGATATGTATGAATGATTGCTTGATGGTTCGTGAACGATCTTCGGATATTGCACGTACTGTCAGATTGTAACGTTATAAATATGGCAAGTATGATATGTATGTTTATGTGTATGAACGTAATAAAGTTAATAAAAGAAGGAAATGACGGTTGTATGGTTGTATGGTTACGAAAAGGGTACCGAGCCCTAATAATACTCGAGGTATGATGTATGGTTGTATGGTAACGAAGAGGGAATCGAACCCTACTAATATTCGAAAACAAGGGACCAGACCCTAATAATATCTGTGATGTTAGGGACCAGACCCTAATAATATCTGTGATGTTAGGGACCAGACCCTAATAATATCTGTGATGTTAGGGACCAGACCCTAATAATATCTGTGATGTTAGGGACCAGACCCTTATAATATCTGTGATGTTAGGGACCAGACCCTTATAATATCTGTGAGGTTATAGGGCGAAAGGCTCTTTAAAACGTATGATTATGAATGAAAAGAAAGTATGTAAGTAAGAAAGAAAGTATGTAAGTAAGAATGAAGGTATGAGTACTTATGTGTGTATGAAAGAAAGTTATGAGGTTAAGTACGTATGTATGTAATAAGGTATTGTATGGTATTGTATGATTAACTAGAACTCACTCAGCGTAGCTGACTTTTAGTATGCACGCAGGTGAGTAGGTTGAGACAGCTGGCTTGAGTGGAGGACACATGGCAGAAGACTAAAGCCTGGCATCTGAAGATCTGATATGTTTTATAAGTTATGTTTTGATTTTGAAAGACAAGAGGAATGTTTTAAGACATGATTATGAATCGATATGTAATGTTTTATGAAAGTTTTATATTCCGCGTAAAGTTTTTAATTAACTCTGATATTTAGAACTGTGTTTATGAGTAAATCCAACACGAAAGTAGGGTTACCGGTAACGGGGCCTTACAATATCACAAAATGAGTTTTTTTTAAATGAACTTCATTAAAAAAATTACGTGCAAAAACGTACTCGAGAACGCTCTTTCTATTGAAAATTTCATTATTAGGGTCATATATGTATAATTGAAAAATTTTTGGTTATGAACTAATTTCGGAAGCAAGACTTTTTATACGATAGCAGTTATAACCTCTCAGCTTAGATACAGAAGTAACGTTCCCTTTATTGATATATTTATCAATTTACCACATATCAAAGAAAAGGAGAACATTAAATTGTAACGACATATATTTTTCAAAAACTATGTTTTTCTAAGCTAAATCATGAATATCTTTGATAAGTTTCAGTGAGCCTTTTGACTTTATCATAATGACAACATAAAAATAACACGTTAATCCATTCAATTATGCTTCATTTGAGCATAGTTTTGCATGACATGATTCCCATGCAAAATTCTGATCATAATTGAAGGAAAAGTTAATGCTGACACAAATAATTCAAATTTGATAAAAGTTAGAAGTATTGATGGGCCTGAGGGTGGCATGTCGAAAATGTTCGCAATCTTTTCTTATATTCGAAGGAAAAATAGTTAATTTGCCAAATCCTGAACCTTTTGATTATTTCCAAAAATGCCCTTGAAATAAATTTGAAACCTGAATCATGTATAAAATTATAACTTTCATCCGTTTGACATTTTCAAGTCAACACTTTGAACCCGTAATAAATTTAACGATAAGTCTATTTGCATTTTCAAACTTTTAAAATACTTAGATTCCTCATTTTTGACCCGTAACAAATTTTGACATAAATGTAGTTAACTTGTACCAAACAATTTATTTACCAACTTTTGACCCATAAAAATCAAATTTAAGTTCCACAAAAAACCCAAAACAATTCTTGATAAAAATAACTAAAAAAATTAATATGATAAACTTTGTTATGTCTAAAAGTGTTTGATATATGTTATCATTACATTTTAACATATATATAGTTTACTAAATTCATCGAAAAAATAAGCTGATAGATTTAAAGCATATATTTATAATTTATAAATTTATATGACAATCTACAATAATAATAATAATATATCAATGAATTGATTTTAATAAAAATGGATCGACTTTTAAGTATATATTTATAATTTAATGATTGAAAAAATTACTTTGTAAAATGAAAGTATATTAGAGTTTTGTGTTTCTTTACAATCTTCTACGATTTACATAGTACAATATGTTAATGATAACATTTAAAATTATATTATTTTCAATATTTGACAAACATAATTTGTTGTTGATTTTTATATTTCACCAAGTATTTTGGAATATATAGTAAAATTATATGTTAATATTATATTTATAAAAATATATAGATATAGTATAAATAGAGTGTAAAAGAAAAGTGAATAATTATTGATTTATTATATATATTAGGGTTAGTTAAGATATTAGTTTTAGAGGGGAAAATGTGAGAATTAATCAAAAGATGTCTAGTGTCATGGTTAGTTTACTTTATTGAAATAGGGAGATGATTCATTTTTTTAAATGGGCTGGTAAAAGTTTTAGAAAGAAATTTCAACAATATAAGTAAAGAAATAAATTAATTAACTAGCTGGTTGCATAAAGTATCGAATTAGATAGAAAGAATACAGTGTTTTGAGTGAGCGAGCCACGTACTCGCAAACTATATAGAATTGGTTCAACTAAAAGTTTAAACCAAGTTGAACTTGAAGCTCATTTTTATAAATTAACTAGTGTGTTACTCGGTGCGTTGTGTCATAGCACATCGGTAAAATTCAAGTGTTGGTAAAATTCAAGCATTGTCGGCCCGGGCTTTGGGACGGTAAGTCGATGCGAATTCCTTCGGTTTCGATTACGTGTTTTATATATCAGAACTAAAACAGAAAAAAGTATTAAAAAATTGAGGCTGACCAATGGGATGACGATGGTTGGTAAAACTTGGGCATTGGTAAAACCTTAGCGTTGTTGATCTCGGGCGTTGAGGTGGCGAGTCTACGCAAATTCGGTTGGTCTTCGTCGCGTTTGTTACGATGATTATAACTAAATAAAAAACAATTTGGCATTTGGTCGCTTCCGTTAAGTTCGTTACAACCGCGGAACTAAAACAAAATACGGTGAGTCTACGCGAATTCGGCCGGCAACCGTCATGTTTGTAACGATACCGGAACTAAAACAAATTGATATTCGATTGATTTACGTTATGTTACCGGAACTAAAAAAACAAAAACATAAACAATAAAAATACTAAAGTGACCACTAAAGTGCCGCCAAATGACCCATCAAACTCTTGCGGCATCAAAGTTCTCGCTTATATATATAATATTAGTAAAGCTTATATATACAATATCAGTAAAGTAATGGTAATAGTAATAATTTCACTCTAACCTACAATAATTTTTTTTTTGAAGACAATTAGATAATCTTTCATTATATAGAAACATATATATTACAACAACATAGCAGGTAGGCGGGCAACAAGCTGCGCTGCCACCCCTTTTTGAATTGCAAACCCTAACCTGCTAAAGACATACCTCTGCCCCTTTGGAGTCGACACATTGCTATGCACAACCCGTTGAACCTTGGTTAGGAAACGGATAGCTTCCGGTGCCAAGGAGCCAAATGTATCAAAAGCCAAAGGGACAAAAACATGTCGGTTCTCTTCGCAGGCTTTAACATGTTTCTCCACCTTCTTCGTTTCAGCCGTTTTCACTGCTTGCCCAGCTACAAACCCATTATCCCTCAAACCAGCTAAGGGAGATACCACTGTGAGGTCAACACAAGCGTGTTTTCCCTCGGCCCAACCAAAGACGAGCAAATCTCCAGGTCGTAGAGTGGATCTCCCTTCCGTGGGGTCTGTAAGGAAGTTTACGGGGGCTTCCTTTTTAGCTGATATTCCGGCTCGCCTTAAGAATATAAAAAAAGTAGTTAAAACTTTAGTAACAATAGAAAAGTTGAATTCAAGTCAAAACTCAAGGTAAAAAACTGTTAAGTGGTTGAACTCTAACCTTATATATAAAACTCAAATTGAGTTAGAAGAGTGGTTTAAACAAATCGAGATTATTATTACAAACATTTAAACCTTTAAAAAACCTTTTAACCCTTGAAAGGAAGCACTTTCAATATTTCTGAATAAATTAATTCATTAACTAAACAGTGTTAATAGTGGTATAAACTATTAAATTAAACAAAAAAAAGGAAGCACTTTCAATATACTTGAATTAATTAATTAGCTAAAGTGGTATAAAGCAATTAATTAAACAAAAAGCGGGAAATTATGTTTTCTAGCATAAATTTATCCAGTAAACAAAAGGTTTACGCGCCAAGTGAAAGTTTTACAATGTCCAGATGAACGTACATCTTCCAATGCATATTGGACAGCAGTTGTTATAGCTTTGAATCTAGCAAAGAGTGGATTTGTTTTTTTATAGTGGACGTAAGAACATATAAAATGTAAACATGTGTGTGGGGGTGGGGTCCGCGCGTGTTAAAGAGGTGATGGTTACCAAGGGACATGGGAAACAACGTGGGCAGGGTCCACGTCACGTAGCAGGTTAACGGAAAGATGTCTACGTCAGGAGTTTATAACGGGAGGCGGAGTAGGTGTTAGGGTTAAAGGGGTGGTGAGTGAGTGGGGACAATCAAATGTGTCTGCTTGAGGGCCCGCCAAACGGGTGATGCCAACGAATAATGTTTGATAAAATAAAGTGAAAATTCTTAAAATCTTTGTAATATTAAGGTGGTGTTTTTGGGATTCCTTGTTGAAACTTTCTTTGTCAATTTTAATGAGGGGTGTTTATCGAATTGGATAACGGATTATTCGATTCGGGTTATTTGGATTTGAAAATTTTTGGACCCTATCCGAAATCCGATCCGAATTAGGAATATTCATATCCGATCCGAATATATCCGAATTCAATTCGGATCAGATTCGGATAATATCCGAATAATCCGAAATAAACCTAAAATTTCGTATTTTTTTGTTCCTAACATTTAATAGTTTAGAATCACAATAAACATACAAACCAAAAAATACGAATTACTCTTAACACAAATTTAAATTTTAAACTTCAAATAATAGTCTAATAAATATACCAAACCGGAAAATACCACTAAAAACATGTTTTTTATTCCGATTAAACGGATATCCGAATAATCTGAACAATCCGAATTTTTTCAAATTCCATATCTGAATCCGATCCGAATCCGAATTAGTTATTCGGATATTCGGATTGATCCGATCCGAATATCCGAATAAGAATTCGGATCGGTTTATTTGGGTTTCGGTTTCGGTTCGGATTTCTTGAACACCCCTAATTTTAACTTTTGGTATAAGTTAATATTTTAAAAGGTGTTTGGTAACCTATAAGTTCATTTAGATTTTAACTTCTTAAATAGTGTAAAAATAAGGTTTTTGAAAAGTTAAGAAATTCCAACTTTTTGAACATTCAAGTTTGATGAGGATAAGTATTACCCATTACACCTTTCTCAACTACAATCCTAAACATTTAAAAAAAACAATTTAAAAATGTCATTTTTTTGTCATTTTACATTAATAAGGTAAGTCAATATATTTTTAAAACAACTGTAAGGCCAAGAATTTGTGACTTACAATATCAATATGGCGAAACTTGTATTATATATTTATGTCAAGCGATTACTTAAAGTTGGCGTGAATTCTGGATCCGAGACGAGAACTTCGGTGCACACGTTTAACTTCAACGGGAGAAAACTTCTAGAATGTTTATTGTTTAGCTATAAATATGGACTATGTTGTCTTTGTTTTTCTAGTGTGTAAACCACCACCCAAGGGGAGCTCACATTGGATGGGATCAGTTCGTCTAATATCATCAATCTTTTATTACTGATTACGGAGTCGTTCACTATCCTTTATATTATTTTTATACTTTTTTTCGATCGTTTATTTATACCGCACCCGTCTCTATCATTATCAAGAACAAAATCCGTTCGTTTGTCCGGTTTCATGATGTACAACAACTTATTGACTTATTGCTTAGAAGTTAATCCAAACACTTTCTTTGAAAACTCCTTTTCAAAAAGTCATATGTTAAAAGTCCTTTTTACAAGAAGTCCCTTTGGACTTGAATAAGGAATCCCAAACACACCCTAATTCAAGCAAAATTTAAAAGGGGGTGCGGCGTAGCTTGTTGTCCGTTTGCCTACCATTTTATTGTAATCACTTTGTAGTAACTAATATAAATTTTATATAAAAAAATTAAAAACCTTTTAAAATGTCAATTGTATATACGGTTGGTTCTCCCTTAAATCAAGTTAGACGCCGATTTTCTCTTTTAAAATGATAGCCGACGGTATAAAAGTAAGTCTAATGGTATAAATATTGGAATCCAAATCCTTTCTATATATTATCCCTTAGTCACCTCCTTTTGTCTTGCCTTATAATTAGCTTTGCTTTTAGTATTCTCCATTTTTACACAATCTGTATTTTTATTTAAACCTTACTTTTGTATTATGAAAATCATGAAGAAATATTCAATAATATATACTCCTTGAACCATCAATCTCTTGATGGCATCAGAGCAGCGTTAACCCTAAACCACACCCTAATCAATCCTCCTTATTCTTTGTCAACGATGTCGACTGAAGCGACTGCCTTCATGCATGGCCGACGAGAAGAAAACAAACCTAAATCAGCCTGCATCGAGAGAATCTCGAGTCTCATTCCAGGTTTAAGGAATTAACAATATGATATGATTTTGAAGCATTTTGCAAAAAATGAATGTGCAAGCAAAGACAGTAAGACACCCCTGGCGTGTATGGTAGAAAAGGTTAAAAACAATAGTGATTGATGTGCTAAAAGTAGTCAAATAAAAACACGCTAATCTAGACACTAAGTAACAAATTTTAGACTCTTAAACTTAACTAAAACTACTAACCGGCAAGTGTACCCGTCGACTCTAGTACAGTTTAGTAAGTCCGGATAACGAAACCCACAGACTCTTTAAATTGCGTAAATTAACTAATTATACTCAAATGACTGATCCGAGTATTTATTTTATATTTGTTTAAAGGGGGTTGTAATGTAATTAAATGTTAAACTAATAAATTAACAAATTAAGAGAAAACTATTAATAAAACACAAGACAAATAGTTTGAGTGATTCAGATGACAATGAAAAACCACGTAGGTTGGAATCCCCAAAGTTTCAGTTATCAAATAGTTGAAAAATAGTAGTTATAGAACAGATCGTGAAATAGACACCTAAAAGAAAACCCAAATAGGACATCTGACCATTCTCAAGAAGACACCTATGGGTTTCTAATAAGTTTTAATACACACCAATTTTATAAATTAGACTCCATTACGGTTATCTATTTAATTATGAAAAAATACCTTTATAGTGAAATCATACCTTACAACTCGGAAAGCAAAGGTAATTTAATAAACTCAATTGACTCGTTAGACAATGTTAATTAATCAAACCTAAACTGACTCCTTACGAAGAACTACATCTAATAATCCTAATCAACTTTCTAGGTTAGCAGCACACTTTTATTCGTTTAACTATAATATTATTCCTATGATCTTATTCGAATTTAATCATAAACTAGTCAAAAACACACAATAGATGACCTAACAAAACCCTATATATGAAACAGTCACCAAGGATTATGTGGAATAATAAAACTAGAACAACCAAAACCAAGTACACATACGCATCAATCAAATAAGATCAAAGTTTATTGAATCATAAAACCATAACGAAAAGAAATTTTTCAATTAAAATCAAAACATCAACGATGGATCATAAGCCTAGGAAGTCTATAATGTTTAGTCTAGCATCTTAAAATCAAACAAAACAATAATAAAAGAAATCATGGTGAAAATAATAGAAATGAAAGATCAAAGGAGATAAAACCCGTAGTCTTCGATCTTGAATAAGTAGCGATTCACCAGGTGATTCCTTGCATAAACCGTCAAATATTGCAATCCTAAGCTCCAAGAAACTCCAAATTCGGCTCTGGTTCGTCTTACTTACTAGGAGTAAGGTCAATGATGTTTATATAGTGATTAAGGCTCAAAAATCCATCCACACGGCAGAAACTTCTAGAAAAAGGGGATCGTCGCACCACGAGACCATGATGCCTTTTAAGGCTGCATAACGCGACCACATATATAATCATCGTCGCTTCACGCGACCATGATGCTCTTCCTCCTCGCGTGACGCGACCAGCTCCACCTTCTCCGGTTCTTAGCCGGCTCGATGGTTCTTCTACTATTTCATTCTGGTTTAACCCTGCTTCGTCACGATTCTTTGTTTTAACTCGTTTAAGCTCCTTTTCGACTGTTTATCGCACCCGAGACCTACAAAACTTCATTTAGTTAGTGATATATCAATTCTAAGCGGAAATGAAAAATTATTATCAGAAAACATATATAAATAATTGTATATCAGTGATGATTGGGTAATTGACTCGGGCTCTACCGAGCATATCACCTTTAACGCCGATATTCTTGAAAACAAAACTAAAAATCAGAATGAGATCCCGGTTATCATTCCGAATGGGAATGCGAAACCCGTTGAAGGAAAAGGAGAATGTCTCTTACCGGGAGGAACTAAACTAAAAGGGGTTTTACAGATTCCCAAATTTACCTGTAACCTTTTGTCGATTAGTCGGTTGAGTAAAGACCTCCAAACTGCCATAATGTTTTCCCCTGATTTTTGTGTTATACAGAAACTTCACACGAGGAGCTTGATTGGTGCAGGTGAGTGTAGGAATGGTCTATACCGAACGACGATGCTTGTAAAAGTCAGAAAATCTATGATGACGATAGTACACACATGGCATAAAAGATTGGGCCACGCTTCTTGTGAAAAACTCACTCGAATTAATTTTCTTAGTAATGTTTCTTTCAATAAAGTGTGCGATTCTTGTTCAAAGGCAAAACATACTAGACGTCCTTATACGACTAGTAGCATTAAAACCGTTGATTGCTTTGAATTATTACATTGCGATATTTGGTGAAAATACCGCAACCCCACTCTTTCAGGGGCACATTATTTCTTAACAATTGTTGATGATTTTAGTAGAGCTGTTTGGGTTTTCTTACTAAAATTCAAACATGAAGCTAGTAAACTTCTAATATTTTTTCACAAAATGATAAAAACCTAATTTGGGAAAATCATAAAAAGAATTAGATGCGATAATGGTTGGGAATTCACATCGAACGACATGTCAAAAGTTTATAACGAACAAGGAATTCACCTTGAAATGACATGTCCTCACACCCCACAACAAAATGGGGTGGTCAAACGAAAGCATCGACACCTACTTGAAACTGCCCAAGCTCTAAGGTTTGAGGCTAATTTACCTAAGAAGTTTTGGGGTGAATGTGTCTTGACGGCCGCATACATAATCAACAGATTGCCTTCTAAGGTGATAGGAAACAAAACTCCATATGAAACTATTTTCAATCAAAAACTGGATTATGAATTCATGAAAATATTCGGTTGTCTAGCCTACTATAGAAGCAACGAGACAAAGAGAGATAAGTTTGAACCAAGGGGGAGGCCTGGGATTTTCTTAGGGTACCCACAAGGACCAATTTGTATAAAGTTTATGATATTGATGGCAAAAAATCATGATATCAAGGGACGTCAAGTTTCATGAAGAAATTTTTCCGTTTGACAAAATAGATCATCAAGAACAAAAAGATGTATTTAAATGACTTTGATCCCCATTTCTAGAGAAGCCAATAAGAAATCCCAACCGAAATAAAATTTAAAGAAATCCCAACAAATGAAAATGTTGAAGAAAGTCCAATAGAAATCAATAACCAAAGTGAAACAAATGTGTTGGGTCAAGACCAAAGTGAAAGGCCAACATCATTAAATGAAACAGAAGCTGAAAATATTACAGCCCACGTGGTTTTACAAGAAACAATCACCGAGCCCATTCGTGTACAACGCAATAGATCACAACCGAAGCGCTTTGATGATTTCGTTGTTCATCTTCCCCCATCGATAGATCATGCACAAACCCCGCCAACTCAAGAACTGTAACATCCTATTTTTGGTTATAAGAATAATATAAATTTCGTTTATTTATAATGGGTCATTATCTGTTTAGATAAATAGAATACGAGTTGGGCTAAATGGATATGGGTTATGGACTTGGGTTATAAAGAAAGAAGGAAAGACCATGAAAGATTTTGGAGTGACAGCATTATGTTCAGCTCGTTTCCTTGATTTCCTTGATTACTTGTGCTACCCCCAATGAAAGATTTTGGAGTGACAACATTAGAATCAGAATCATCAATCAGTTGCACATTGAACCTCTGCTGATTTCCTTGATTACTTGTGCCACCCCCAATGAAAGATTTTGGAGTGACAACATTGTGTTCAGCTGGTTCTTCAATAATGGGAATTTACTGTTGGTTCTTGGTGGACAAATTTCCCATAGGTGCAATCAATGCATTTGAAACATTGAAACATGGTCTATCTTCCTTGATCATCTCATTCTCAATCATTTCAAGTTCAGCAGCCTGAAGAAAGCATACTACATCATCCAATTTCAATTAATTGAAATTTTGCTTCTGAAGGATGAATTTGCAAGCAGTATACCATTCTTTTGGCATTGAGTTGAGTAACTTTGTATTCAAATCAAAGTCAGTCATTACATAATCAGTTGTTCTCAACTCATTCACAGTACTTAGAAACCGTTCTAGTATTGATTTCAACCTTTCTCCATCTCTATACTTGAACCTTTCCAACTGTTGCTTCAATCTTTGCTTCTTTATGTTCTTTAGTTCAGTATTCCCTTCATACATTTCAAGGATGGCATCATACATTTGCTTGGCTGTTGTGTGATGAGCCACCTTGGTCAGAATCTCCCAAGACAAACCTAGCTTAATCATAGCTAAGTCTTTGTCATCCACCTTTCTCATTTTTTCCCTTACAGCAGCAGTTGTAGTAGCATTTGCACCTTCTTCAACAGCAGTTTGTGGACCATTCTTGATGGAGTTCCACATGTCAATATCATTGCAGCATACGGCTGCTTCAAAAAGTACCTTCCATTTGATAAAGTTTTCCTGTCCATACAACCTAGGTATCTTGTTAGTAGACACCTCTTTCCTCATATCCAGACATTTTGAGAAATCAAAAATCAGTTTCTTTAAAAAGAATTTCAAAATAATCAGATCTGATGTGTCTGATGTGATTAGAACAAGATTTAGATATAAAGATTAAAACTTTAATTGAAATAAGGAAGAGAAAACACCGGTGGATTGTAGATCTGGAAGAAAAATGAAAAACAGAGCTGCTGACGTCACAAATCAATCGAACAGTGGTCTGCTTACGTCATTCTTCTTCAAATCTTCAATCAGCAACAATCTTTCTAAAAATAGCAATAACAAGCTCTGATACCAGTTGTCAGTCCCTTTGATTTCAGCTGGATCTTGATCAATCAAGTCATAACTCACACAGATTAATCGTGTTGACAAGAGAGTTAATGACGGGTTGCTATATTTAGAAAGATATCCGTTTGTTAAAGTCGGAATCAATAACAAACATACGGTTGCAATAAATAATCACAGGTAGAAGGCACACTCAAGATTCACTCAAAAGATTCTCATTTATATAATGTTAATCATACAAAAGGATAATCGATTTAGGGTTTTCTAGGAATCCTAAGACAGCTGTCACACAATATTCTCTCAATAAATGAGTCTGTCTTATCCGAATTGTGTGTTCTGCCTCTCTCTCTACCTCTCTCTTTGGCGGCGTGCCCTAAACATTCTATTTATAGGCCTGCTAACCTAGGACAGCTGTCATTCATTCTAGAAACCCTATCCGATAATACATATTCAAATTACATATTCAAAATAAAACTATGTGTAAAACAAGTCTTCCGGGTAGGCTTTTCATTAATCTTCAGTCTCAGAGTAAGCAGTGTACTCGGCCTTCCTTCAGACTTGGTAAACATAGAAGTGTACTCCGGATCAGTTTCCGGGTAGACTTTACTTAAAGAATATTTTACAAAGTAAAATATTCACCGAGTAGACTTCATTCTTCTTGGAATTATCAGACTTTGCCCAACAAATCCTTACGAGCAACCTTGTTCTTCTATGGTCCAATTCAACTCTTTGCCATAAATAACTTATTAGCAAAGCGTACTCGGGAGTACAGTTCCTTGCTTGAGTTGAACCTTGCCTGATGTTACTTAGAGATATATTCCATTTATACATCAAGCTTGCTCGGACCTTAATTATTAAAGAATACCTTGCCCGGTCTTCCAATCACTTGGCTTCATGGACTTGGTTGACCAAACCTTACTCGGAAGAGTAAAATACTTGGTCTTGAAGAACAAACCTGCTTGACAAAGTGAACCTTGCTCGGAGATACCAAATCAGTGATCCTTACTCGGGAATTCACTGATTAGCATACCTTGCCCGGATATCCACTTAAGAAGACTAATTGAAGTAAACCTTGCCCGAGAGGCAAAATCTCGTACTCGGCTAAGTAAAAGCTTGCTCGGATCCCAAGGTGTGCTCGGATTCAATACTTAGCAGTTTCTGAGGAGGTTGAGAAGATTCCAATCTTTCATAATCTTCATTTAGGTCAAATCTCCTCATTTGGGTCAAACTCTTGACCCAACAATCTCCCCCTAGATTGGAACACCTCAGCTGGCCCAAAACACTCTATGGTTACTTACACTCAGCAAAATACACATCAAATTAAAAGTCAAATTTCATAATCAAATTACATAAACAAAATTACATATTCAAAAGTTTGTCCGAAGACATTACAAAACAAAGCCTATTCTATCTATTCTGTCTTTTCCTTTCATTGTAGGCTGCTTGTCTTCTTAGCTGTATTACTGATGCAGCTCTTTCTCTGAAGATATTAAGCACTTGGTAGTGAGTGTGTCCTTCAGGTATCACCAAGTCTCTTATATCTATTAGATCATCATTGTGTAAACATGTAAGATCTGCATCCTTTTTGATTATAGCCAAGACTTTTCCATCAGAGTTCATTAGCACATAATGAACAGTGTCTTCTTTGTATTCCACCTTAGCAATAACACCGTTCTTCTGTACTGTGTAGTTTGGCCTTCTCATTCTTCTTCCCAAGTTTATACACGTATTCATGTTGGACAGTGGATTCTGATCTCGGACACTTATTTGGTAGTTCAGTTCAGCTCTGTCCATTCTCTTTAACTTCTCTGACCTTTTTGATCTGTGGAGTTGAATCATTCTCCAACTTCTCTTTTCTTTCAAAAACTTGAATCCTTTCTCAGCTTCTTCATGCAAGTACTTTGATAAATCATTCATTTGTCTACCTGCAGATCTGTCCCTGTTTCTGTAGTCATACAAATGGAGTGTGGCCATCCTTCTCAATTGTTCTTCATTAAACTCACGGAAGTCACTTCTGACCACAATCTCTCTTAGTAATCTGCTCTCCATAATCACCTTGAGGGAATCAGTGATCGAATCATAGTACAACTCTCTTGGTAGATCCACATCAGATTGTGGTCTTGTTCTGTGTTGTACTGAGCTGCTTGATTCACCTCTTCCTCCTTGACCTCTTCCTCTAGGAAATCTTTGATAAAACGGAGGTCTGACAGGAATCGACTTCTTGGGCTTTTGAGGTCCCAAGTTGAAAGTCTTAACATAAATAGCTTCCACCATCTCAGTAGGAAGGTTGGCCAATTCAACAATATCCTGTCCAGCTGCTTCAAGTTCATTTAACATCTTAATCATTCCTGGAGTTTTTGCCAATCCAGCATGTACAAACCTACCATTGGCATAGTATCTTGGATTTTCTCCTTCTCTCAATGCCTTTTCCCATTCATCCTTTTGAAGGTAGAAAAGAGTCTTCAAATCCTCTTTCTCTAAGACATTAAAGTCTGCTTCAGTCATCCCTCTCTTATTTATCATTATGCTTCTTAGGATGTTTATCATTTCCTCATTCTCCCATGGCATAAATGGTTCATTTTCCGGTTCAGGTTTCACATCCTGTTGAGTGATAGGGATTTCAACATGTTTGACTTGTTCCTTTTCTTTTTCCCTTATAGTCTGAATTCTTCTTTTCTTCTTTGGTGGCTCATCAGGTACTTCAGTTTGAATTGAGCTCTCAGTTTGACCCTTTTAGATTTTTCTTTTCTTTTTCTTCTGTTATACTGATCCACAACTGTTTTTTTATCCAAATTCTTAACAATTTCAGGCTTCATGCCTTTTTCCAACAAGTATCCACACATTCCATTAAATTTTCTTTTCAATTCTTCCAGCTCAAGTTCTTCATTTTCTTCAACACATCTTTCTACAACTTTCTCTCTTTCACTAATGTACAGATCTTGCAATTCGTCAACAGAGAAATGTGCCAAATCTTTCTCAGAGTAACCATGTCTTCTTAGATAATCTTTGTATTTCTTGGCATCTTTGTTCTTCTGTTCCATCAGCCATTTGGCTTCCAACATACTCAGCTTAATGTTTGCCCTGTGTACATCAGTCATTTCGACTTGTGGGGACATAACATTAGTAGTTGTACCAACTTTCCCTTCATCATTCTCAGGTTTATCATCATTGTCATCATCAGAGTTCTCAGAGTCATCCTCTTCTTCAGTCAGCTCATTCATAGCATCTATCTTTGGTTCATCAGGAGCTGGATGATCTGCTTCATCTCTAGTTGTTATATCAGGGACACCTTGCACATGTTCATCAGGTCTTAGTGTTTACAAGGGTGTTGCCCTTATGGGACTTGCTTTATTATCAGTTTGTTCATCTGCCCTTTTTCTTCTCTGATATATCTTGTCAAATCTTGGTTTTTGAGTTTCAAGTACTTTTATTCTTTCTGACCAGTTGTCAGTAGGGTTTTTCCTCATATCTTCTCTCACCTGTTCAGCCCATTTCTTGGCAGCCTTTGAGGCAATTGACTCACCAATCTCCTTCTCAGGAATCATACCAGTATTCAAAACGGCTGGTTCAGCAGCAGTTTCAGATGTTTTACTTTTAGGTTGAAACATGCTGACTACCAATGCCAAAGAGTTGTCTACTTCCTCAACTCTGCTCATCTTAATCAATTCTTCTATAACTTCTTGATCATCCACATCTTTAACTAGTTCTTTTTCAAGGTTGGCTTATCTGATCAGATTTTCCTGCTCTGCAATCTCTTCTGGAGTTAGAGATAGGGCTATTTTCTCCCTCTCCATAGATTCTTTGATTAATCTTTCTTGTTCTTCAAGAGCAGCAGCTGCAGCATCATCCTTAAATGTTACATCTTTCTCAGCATACACAACAGGCTCCTCCTCTGTTGCTATCCCTTTACCTTTTTCTTTCCTCTTTCTCAACTGCTCTTCATCTTCTTCTTCATCAGATTTTTCATATTCATCAATCTCTTTGAACAGTTGTTCTAGTTCAGAATCATGCACTGCTCTCTTGGAACTTGCCTCTTGATCATCTTCAGGCTCAGTGTTTACCAGTTCCTCAGTAGCAGCATTCATATCAGCATTCTCAACACTCATTTCCTCATCCACAATCTCAGTTAATTCTTCTGTAAGCACAACTTCTTCATCATTTAACTTTTCTTTTTCATCATCATTGGTTTCTTCTCCCCTCACCTCCTCATCATTCTCATCACTATCATCATAATTGTTCATGATCATCTTCAATGCATCAACATTATCAACACTTTCAACATCAGTCATACTCACATCAGTATCATCCATATTCTCCCTCTGTTTTGGGGCAGCTGAGGTCTTCTCAACCTCCTGCACCAGGGTTTGAATCTTCATTTCAGCCTCAGTTAATCTTTTCAATAACATCACATTTTCATTTGTTACCTCCTCATTCCTTCTTCTCAACACAACATTCTCATCCATAACCTCCTTAACCTTTCTTCTCAACTCATCATTTTCCAACATCAACTCAAGATTTCTTTGGAATGTATCAACATGTGGACTAGTAGGTTCTGATGTAGAAAGTGGTTCAAATTCAGGTTGGTTTGTGGTAGGTAGTGGTGATTGTGTTTGATATGTAAATGTATCAGGTAGGCTCAAGGGTAGTGTTTGAGGTGGGCTAGAAATGATCGGTTCTGATTGGTTTAGGCTATGAGTTGGTGGTGTTGGTGGTGTCTGTGGTGGTGGTGATTGATGTGTGGAAGTTTCAGGTTGGTCTAGGATAAGGGTTTGAGGTGGTGTTTGATGTGGTGGGGTTGGTGGTGGTGAGTGTGGTAGTATAGGAATTGATTGTTCAAGTTCTTCTCTGTGCTCCCCCTGTTCAGGTGCTATAATCTCCATTTCTAAACCATCTCCACCTTCATCTCCATCAACATCATCATCATCAGACTCACCTTCATCACTGTCATCATCACCCCATGCTTCCTCCTCTGAGCTCAGCTCAGGTACAGGCATTATAGCCAAATCATGGTTCAATAACCAAGGTAAAATTTCAAAAGGAACATTTGAATTAAAGGTATTGGAGACACCATATTTCTTGATTCTTTTGTAAGCATCAGAGTCTAGCAACTGATGTGTGTCTCCAACTGTTGGTAAATCTTGTAGTTCTCTATTGAATATGATCTGCAGGAATCTTGGATATTGCAAAAATCTCTTTCTTTCTGGTTTCTTTAGATTCCCTACTAATCCCTCAAAAATCATCTTGGAAAAGTTAAAGGGCAGATCAAAGATTATCCCAACTGTGGCATTTGCTAGATCATGACTCATCAGAGTCCATGATCCCTTTCTTGGTGCAAATCCATGAATAATATGATGTATTAAAAACCTGTACAGCATTGGAAACATACCCTTATGAAACTGTCCATCATGGACATTTCCTTGATACCCCATTGTTTCTTCAAAAATTTTCAATAAGTGTGCTGTATTGAAGTTTATGTGATTGTGATCATCATCATTCAGTCTTAAACACCTTCTGATCATTCCTTCTGTGATTTGAATCTCCTGTATGGCCACGGTTGCCTCTATTCTTTTTCCATTTACATCTTCAACAAACTCTGCGGATCTCCAGAAATCCAAGGAGTGATTTCTGTAAATTATAGGGCTTTCAGTAAGTGCAAAGTTGATGTTTGACCGTGCCATCCACGATATCATTCGAGCCACTGGTTCATTTTCTGGTGTCACTTGTAGTAATGCGCACATATTGTGCTTTGGCTCAAAAACATACTTCGGCTCGTTGTCTGCCATATCTGTTCTTCGACAAATTTATAACCCGAAATACTCGATTTCTTGAGAAATTAATCACAAGGCATATAATCAAGTATACTCATCAAATAAACATCCTTACTAAGAGTCAATTAAGATCCCCACATAAATTTCTCAATTTCAAATTAAAACTTATCTAGCATGAACCCTCATAAGAATCATAATCAATTTTATCATAATCAATTAACATATTCAATCAACACATTCATTCAAGTATGCTTGAAAACATAGTGTGCTCGAGCAATCTTTCTGGAGAATAGTGTGCCCGAACAACAATCGTATGCAAAGTATACCCGAATAACCTTCATATAGTACAAAGTGTGCCCGGAAAGGAATTCTAGCAGACAGTGTACTCGGAAAGTTAAGTTTTGAAATTACCAAGTATATTGAAGGAACACAAGTGTGCCCGAAATATAAAGTGTGCTCGGAAAACAAGTTTTGCCCGAAAACACTTGTAATTTCAAAGAAATCATACACATATCACAGAGCATGCTCGGAATGAAATTAAACACATAAACATTTAAGTGTGCTATAGTCTAAAATTTCATAGAGCTTGCCCGAAAATCCTATGTTAGCACTAAGCTTGTTAGGATAAACACATTCAATCATCAGGTATGCCGAACAACAATCTTATTCAAAGTATACCCGAAAAATGACAGACTTAAACAGTAACATCTAAGCGTGCCCGGAAAGATTAACAAACCTTTCCTAACAACATATTCACACAAATTACAAAGCTTACTCGGTGTACTAACTTAAGTTCACAAAGTTTGCTTGGAATCATAATTAGAAAATAACATGCATATCTTGCCCGAAACAAGAATTACTTGTTAAAAGCTAACTATAACAACACATAATCATCTCAAGACTTCAAGCTTGCTCGGGAAATAAGTACAACAGTGTACTCTACCCGAAAGGTGTAAACACTTCAAAGCATGCCCGAAAATCATAAAGTTAGTCAAAAATGACTAAGCTTACTCAGAAATGTTGAAAATTATCAAACATTATCCGAAACAACATATTCACACATAATCAACTGTTTCGTACTCGGAAATGTTATAGTTCATTAAACCTTACCCGGAACAACATATTCACACATAATCAAGTCAAAAATGACTAAGCTTACTCGGAAAGGTTGAAAATTATCAAACCTTACCCGAAACAACATATTCACACATAATCAAGTCAAAAATGACTAAGCTTACTCGGAAAGGTTGAAAATTATCAAACCTTACCCGAAACAACATATTCACACATAATCAACTGTTTCGTACTCAGAAAGGTTATAGTTCATTAAACCTTACCCGAAAATACATATTCAAACAGTTTGTGCCCGGAAAGGTTATAATGCATCAAACCTTACCCGAACTTACATATTCAACCTATTTTAGGCAAAATGCAACACTTTTTGACTTAAACCACTATGTCAAAATAATATATTTTTCATTTCAGATCATAGTTTAAGAGCAAATGGTGCATTTAGAGATCAAATTTCAGTTATATTTCTTTTCAAAACAATTTCTTCCTTTTACTGAAAAGATCTCAAGAATGGGATCATATTGACTAAGTAGATATCTCAATACTTCACTCTCAGCATTATTATGACAACATAGATAGGTTAATAGCAGGTATAAACTTAGCATGAATTTCATCTATTTGGTGATATGATTTAGGTTCATTTAAAGCATAATGCATTAATGGTCAACACTGTGCTATGATGCCTCATATCTCTTCTCAAAGCTTATTTGGCTTTCCTCAGATCACCCCAATTTGACTCCAACCTCCTGTATTTGGTCAAAAATATTTTTGTATGACAGAACTTATTGTATTTTTTTGTATTTTAGATTCAAACAAATCTAGAGGTTGAACATTGGACTTACAGTTAGCAACATGCCTTTCATTCAAGATGAGACAGTTTTTGCCAACATCTTTGTAGTTCTAGTTGTAATCCTCTTGTATGATAAAATATTTAAAACACTTATCAACTTTTGGTTGATTTATTCATTATTCCCCTTGTTTTTGATATTTTTCTCAAATTTTCTTAAAGTATGTTCCTTGTCATATTTAAATATGTTTCATTTTTGGTTGACCAAATAACAACAGGCTCGTGTATGACTGGGTAATCACTTTTCTGCCTATCGTTCGGAGAGATTTATCTTGAGTCATGCAAAACAACTATGCATCTCCACATAAAGATTAGCATATTCATTATGTTTATATCACCTTAGATTTTACATCATCATGGGAAAGCAACCATGCATGTTAATGACTATACTAAGGTCTTTTTAGCCTAATAATTCCATATGATCAGCTAAGTAGTAAATGTACTATCATTTCCCTATAAAAATACAGTTTAATATTCAATCACCCCAATATCTCTTCATTGTCAGGTTAATGGCTATCCTGTTTGACCAGAAGTAGTTAACAGGACCAAACATACATATGAGTATATGTCCTTTCAAAGTCAGAGCTATTGACATAGTTTTAAGTGAAGGAATAAGAAACAAGTCATAATTGCCCCAAATGCATTTAGTTTTCAGGTCAATGGCTATCCTTTGAATCTATAGAGATTTAAGGACCAAACATACACAAGTGCATGTCCTTCCAACTGGGCAAATGACATAGTTTTCAGCAAAAACAACTACTTGAGACTTTTCCTAAAAAAAATCCTTCTTTTAAGTTTCTTGAAAGCTTGAACTGAATAATCTTATCATATCTCTACACCATTAATCAACTTGCTCATGTTTTGACCAAAATAAAGTATTTATGCAAAATTCATTATAAAATTCATAGAATGACTTATTTTTGACATAAAACACATTTTGACACAAACAGTTGCATCACACAATCAAATCTTAATCATTCTTAACATCATCAAGAAAAAAAAACAGACTGTACTAACATTCAATGTCTATCCTATCTTAACAATATCAGAAGATCAGATAAAGAACATATTCAAGTAACCATAAACATGTGATTACTCATGACATCAGACAAGTATTTAATTTCACCCAAACAGATCAAACTACTTATCATAACATCAGATCAGTTAACATGATAGTCAAGAATTATCATCAATTTCAAACAAATTGCACATATATTTACTTAAACACCTATCAGTTAACTTCAAAACAGTGACATATTCAAGACATATTCAATCAACATTCAGTTGAAACATATTCAATATGTGTAATCTCTAATAAGATAATCAGTTATCACAGAGACACACACATATAAACAGTTAAGTCACACTATATTTAACATACTCAGTAACATATTCAGTAACATATTCAGTAACATATTCAGCAACATATTCAGCAACATATTCAGCAACATACTTTAGTAACATATTCAGCATGTGTGACCTCTTCTAAATTTTTCAGGTAGCACATAGAGGTACACAACCAAGCACACATCCTTAATCAGATTTCATCAGAGTTGATCATCCCCAGGGCTTTCAAAAGAAAGTTGAACCTGGTTCTGTCAAGTGGTTTGGTGAATAGGTCAGCCAAGTTATCACTTGTATCAACTCTTTGCATTTCAATCAGACCTTTTTCATTGCAATCTCTTATGAAGTGATGTCTGATTTCAATGTGCTTAGTCTTAGAATGTTGCACAGGATTCTTAACAGTAAAATATGCAGCAGTATTATCAATCAGAATAGGGGTGTTTAGAAAATTCAAACCATAATCCAGCATCTGATTTTGAATCCAGAGAACTTGTGCACAGCAGGCAGATGCAGCAACATATTCAGCTTCTGCAGTGGAGATTGATACTGTAGTCTGTTTCTTGCATTGCCATGACACTAGCCTTTCACCCAAAAACTGGCATCCCCCTGATGTTGACTTTCTGTTCATGTTACACCCATCATAATCACTGTAGGTATAAGCAACCAGATCAAAGGCTTGATTCTTAGGATACCAAATTCCTAAGTCTGGTCTTCCCTTCAAATATCTGAATATTATTTTCACAGCATTCATGTGGGAGACTTTTGGATTTGACTGGAACCTTGCACATACACACACAGCAAACATGATATCTGGTCTTGTTGCAGTCAGATACATCAGAGATCCAATCTTGGCTCTGTATTCATGTTCATCTACTGACTCCCCCTTTTTATCAGCTATCATCTTTTCTTTGGTGTCCATTGGAGTTGAAGCAGTCTTGTAATCATGACAGTTGAACTTGTTCAAAATGTCCTGCACATATTTAGTTTGGTGAATGAAGATCCCTTCAGCCTTTTGTAGAACTTGCAGTCCCAGAAAGAAGTTCATTTCACCCATGGAACTCATGCTATACTTGGATTTCATCACCCCTTCAAACTCCAAACACATAATTTCATTTGTAGATCCAAAGATGATATCATCAACATAGACTTGTAAAAGCAACAAATCTGACCCCTTTCTTTTGTAGAAGAGTGTCTTGTCAATGGCTCCCCTTGTGAAACCATTTTCAAGTAGATGAGTTGACAGCTCATCATACCATGCTCTAGGAGCCTGATGCAGTCCATAAAGGGCTTTGTTTAACTTGTACACCCTGTTTGGATACATAGGATCCTCAAAACCTGGTGGCTGAGCTACATACACCTCTTCATCAATCTTTCCATTTAGGAATGCAGATTTAACATCAAGCTGGAATACTCTAATGTTCTTTGAGGCAGCATATGCAAGGAAAATTCTTATGGCTTCCAGTCTTGCAACTGGTGCAAATACTTCCTCAAAGTCTATCCCTTCTTCTTGAAGACATCCCAGTGCTACAAGTCTAGCTTTGTTTTTAATCACTAAACCCATTTCATCCCTTTTGTTTCTGAAAACCCACTTGGTTCCAATTGCATATCTGTCATATGGCTTGTCTACAAGATCCCACACATGTAGATCTTTAAATTGTGCCAATTTCTCTTGCATTGCCTCTACCCAACTATTGTCTTTTAAAGCTTGAGCAATGTTCTTTGGTTCTATTTGAAATAGAAAGTAAGAGTACAGACAGATGTTTGCTATCTCAGAATGACTCCTTGTAACTCTTTCATGCAAGTCACCAATGATATTTTCAGCAGGATGATTCTTTTCAACAGTAGGAGTTTGTATTATCATATTTGTAGACAGATTTGTGTCAAGATTTGTTTCGTTGAGTTCAGGTTCTTCAATGATCAAATCAGGTTCTGCATCATGAAACTCTGGTGCTTCCTCAATGTTTTGTCCTGAAGTAGATGCACCATTGTTTCCCAGATTCAAATTTTGGAATAAGTCTTGAAATCTTTCTGTGGTGACAGCTTCTTCATTTGATTGGTTGCTTGTGTCACTCTCATTCTGAACTTGATCATTCTGTACATTTGGACTGTCTTGATTGTTCATAGCCTGATCCTGTTCAATGACCTTGCTTAAGGAGCTGTTCACAAAAGTGTATTCCTTTTCTTTTCTAGCAACCTTTTTCCACAATTCTTCTAAGTCCAATTCTTTCTTCTTATTCTCTGCAAGTACACTGGTCTTGTAGAATGAATCATCAAAGTCTTCAGAATAAATCTTGAATGACTTTATTAACTTCTCATGATCAAACAGCCATTTTGCACCACTGACTGTGTTGAACTAATTCTCATTAAAAATGATGTCAGAAGACTCTATCACACTCATGTGATCTTTCACATATACTCTGTATGCCTTTGAGTGAGTAGAATATCCAACAAAGAAACAATCTAGTGACTTAGTTTGAAACTTGTTCAAATAATCTCTAGTGTTCAAAAGAAAACATTTGCAACCAAAGGGCTTGAAAAACTTGATGTAAGGCTTTCTATTATTGAAAATTTCATATGGAGTTTTGTTATGCCTTTTGTTTACAAGCACCCTGTTTTGAACATAACATGCTGTATTGATTGCTTCAGCCCAAAAAGTGACAGGCAAATTTGCATCTGCCAACATGGTCCTGGCAGCTTCTATCAAAGTTCTGTTTCTTCTTTCTGCCACTCCATTTTGTTTAGGAGTTCTAGGAGCTGAAAATTGTTGAAATATCCATGTCTTAATAGAAACTTCTCATCACCAGTGAGTTCTGTTGGTTTATTTCTAGAATGTGCATCTTTTCTTCTTGTCTTCTCATTGCTTGATGATCCTTGTGAGCTATCAGATTTGACTGATTGAGTATCTTGCTTGATTCTCACAGACTGATAGTTCTTTTTGGTCAATTTCTCATGCCTTTTAGGAGATTTGCTTCTTCTTTCTAGTTCAGTCATTTTCTTGTCAACCCTTGTCTCCTTTTCAGATTTCTTCTTTCTTTGTTCATGATTTCATTGCCACACACCTTTCCTTTTCCCAGATATTCATCATACTTCTGTTTGTACAGGACAAAGTCTTGACCATACTTTGTTCCATCTGGTACATGAAATGGTTTGAATTTGGATCTTTCATTACATGAATCTGTGTGGTGACCATATTCATCACACCTTTTGCACCAAACCTTTCCCTTGAAGACTTCATGTTCTTTAGGTTTCTTGTATCTTTCACTTGGCTTAGGTGTCTTGACTCCTAGAGTCTTTTGATTCTTTAAACCATCAAAATCAATTGAAAAAGGAACAAATTCCTCAATCTTGATGTCCTGTCTTTCAACTTTGCTTTTGACAAAGACAATTTTCTTCATAATCAAAGATTCCTCATCACTGCTTTCTCTAACCCTTGTCAATATTTTCTCATATTCTTCCATAGTTTCCACTTCCCCAACATCAAGCACCTCATGACTAGAAAAGATTGGATAAACTGGGATAAAATTTTCTGTATCAACCTTTTCATTCACCTTCTTCTTCTTGTTGTTTAGTTTTATCCTTCTCAATACAGCCTTGCTTGGAGGTCTGACTGCATTGTAGTCTATCTTCATCCTTTCACAAATATCAAAAGAAACATGTTCTCTTTTCATTTTGTCATTTTGTTTCTTCAATTTTGGTGGGACTGGTGGATACTTTGGAAGTTTATCAACAGATTCAGGTTTCTTATGTTTTCTTCCTCTTTCAGCAGCTTTGATTTCCTTTTCAGTAATTTGATCACTCAAATCACTCAAATCATCTTGATCCAAATCAACTGAATCAAAGTCATCCTCAGAGACTTGAAATCCAATTGACTTATCCTTTTTTTACTTCTTTCTTAATCACAAATTCTCCTTCTTCATTCACTTCTAACTTTTTGTACAAATCAACAACTTCTTCCCTGTCTTGAAAGACATCTTTGAATTGTTGCAAGTATGCATCTCTTTTCTCCTTGTCAACTTTTGGCATAAAATTGTTGTTGAATGGAGGTGGAACTTTTTTGTATTTGTCTTGTTCTTTCACCTGATTCAGTATACCACATATGTTGCCAGTTGAGACTAAATTCTTCAGAAATTCAGTTTCAACCTTTAGTCTTGTGTTTTGCACCTTTTCTTCAACTAACATCTTCTTTAATCCATCAATCTCAGTGATGTATTTGGTTTGAGTTCTGTAAATGATCATGCAATCATCTTCAAGGCTTTCAATCTTTTCATCACTGATCATCTCACTTGCCTCATACTCATTTATGATACTTTATTTTCTGAAACACTCACTTTCCAGCTTGCCTACTTTTGTTTTCAATTCAATGATAAGTTCATTTAAATCAACTGTAGGAGCAGAGTGTACCTGAGATGATGATCCCTTTTCTTTCTCAATTATGGCCATGAATGCCACATTTGCTTTCCTGATATCATCTGCAATGTCCTCTTCATGATTGCTCCAATCAAAATTTCCTTCATGTTGTGTAGTCACTGCCACATTTCCTTGATTTCTGATCTGATTTTGATTTGCTGGAACAGTGTTGTTTGGAACATTTTGAGCTTCTTGAAGGTTTTGATTGTTATTCATTTGAAAACCTTGATTCTGTTGCACACTTTTTTGTTAATTATTCATTTGAGGCTGAAAGTTGTTGAAGTTTGGGTTGTAGTTGTTGTTATTGAAGTTGTTCATTTGATTGCTGTTGTTGTTGAATCTTGGCTGATTTTGTTGGTAATTCTGTTGACCTCTTGGTTGATTCTGTTGATATTGATGCTGACCTCCTGGTTGTTGATTCTGGAATTGATTTGAAAGTTTCTTGGTTGATTGCATTCTCTTGCAAAATGAACAGGTTGTTGACAATTGTAGCATATTGCTTTTGACTTGTCAAAACCAATCCTGTCATTAGGACCAGAAACCAGAGTCCTACCAGTTCTGTTATACAGCCTTCTACTTCTCAAACCCAACATGGCAGCTTGCCACTTCAAATCCATGTCTTCCAAATCATCTGCATCAATTTGTTCCAAGTCATCTTGTACCACACTTGTGTGAATTAGGTTCTTTGCAACAAATGCATTATATGACTCAGTAAACATAGACAACAAGGCTTGTGTTTCATTGCTTTGACTATGTCCTGTTCCAGTGTTAGGAACATTTCCACTTGACATAGAGGTAGAATCAGAATCATCAATCAGTTGCACATTGAACCTCTGCTGATTTCCTTGATTACTTGTGCGACCCCCAATGAAAGATTTTGGAGTGACAACATTATGTTCAGCTGGTTCTTCAATAATGGGAATTTGCTGTTGGTTCTTGGTGGATAAATTTCCCATTGGTGCAATTAATGCATTTGAAACATTGAAACATGGTCTATCTTCCTTAATCATCTCATTCTCAATCATTTCAAGTTCAGCAGCCTGAAGAAAGCATACTACATCATCCAATTTCAATTCATTGAAATTTTGCTTCTGAAGGATGAATTTGTAAGCAGTATACCATTCTTTTGGCATTGAGTTGAGTAACTTTGTATTCAAATCAAAGTCAGTCATTACATAATCAGTTGTTCTCAACTCATTCACAATACTTAGAAACCGTTCTAGTATTGATTTCAACCTTTCTCCATCTCTATACTTGAACCTTTCCAACTGTTGCTTCAATCTTTACTTCTTTATGTTCTTTAGTTCAGTATTCCCTTCATACATTTCAAGGATGGCATCATACATTTGCTTGGCTATTGTGTGGTGAACCACCTTGGTCAGAATCTCCCAAGACAAACCTAGCTTAATCATAGCTAAGTCTTTGTCATCCACCTTTCTCATTTTTTCCCTTACAGCAGCAGTTGCAGTAGCATTTGCACCTTCTTCAACAGCAGTTTGTGGACCATTCTTGATGAAGTTTCACATGTCAATATCATTGTAGCATACGGCTGCTTCAAAAAGTACCTTCCATTTGATAAAGTTTTCCTGTCCATACAACCTAGGTATCTTGTTAGTAGACACCTCTTGTTCCTCATATCCAGACATTTTGAGAAATCAAAAATCAGTTTCTTTAAAAAGAATTTCAAAATAATCAGATCTGAAAACAGAATGCTCAGATCTGATGTGTCTGATGTGATTAGAACAAGATTTAGATATAAAGATTAAAACTTTAATTGAAATAAGGAAGAGAAAACACCGGTGGATTGTAGATCTGGAAGAAAAATGAAAAACAGAGCTGCTGACGTCACAAATCAATCGAACAGTGGTCTGCTTACGTCATTCTTCTTCAAATCTTCAATCAGCAACAATCTTTATAAAAATAGCAATAACAAGCTCTGATACCACTTGTCGGTCCCTTTGATTTCAGCTGGATCTTGATCAATCAAGTCATAACTCACACAGATTAATCGTGTTGACAAGAGAGTTAATGACGGGTTGCTATATTTAGAAAGATATCCGTTTGTTAAAGGCGGAATCAATAACAAACATACGGTTGCAATAAATAATCACAGGTAGAAGGCACACTCAAGATTCACTCAAAAGATTTCCATTTATATAATGTTAATCATACCAAAGGATAATCGATTTAGGGTTTTCTAGGAATCCTAAGACAGCCGTCACACAATATTCTCTCAATAAATGAGTCTGTCTTATTCTAATTGTGTGTTCTGCCTCTCTCTTTGGCGGCGTGCCCTAAACATTCTATTTATAGGCCTGCCAACCTAGGACATCTGTCATTCCTTCTAGAAACCCTATCCGATAATACATATTCAAATTACATATTCAAAATAAAACTAAGTGTAAAACAAGTCTTCCGGGTAGGCTTTTCATTAATCTTCAGTCTCCGAGTAAGCAGTGTACTCGCCTTCTTTCAGACTTGGTAAACATAGAAGTGTACTCCGGATCAGTTTCCGGGTAGACTTTACTTAAAGAATATTTTACAAAGTAAAATATTCACCGAGTAGACTTCAGTCTTCTTGGAATTATCAGACTTTGCCCAACAAATCCTTACGAGCAACCTTGTTCTTCTATGGTCCAATTCAACTCTTTGCCATAAATAACTTATTAGCAAAGCGTACTCGGGAGTACAGTTCCTTGCTTGAGTTGAACCTTGCCTGATGTTACTTAGAGATATATTCCATTTATACATCAAGCTTACTCGGACCTTAATTATTAAAGAATACCTTGCCCGGTCTTACAATCACTTGGCTTCATGGACTTGGTTGACCAAACCTTATTCGGAAGAGTAAAATACTTAGTCTTGAAGAACAAACCTGCTTGACAAAGTGAACCTTGCTCGAAGATACCAAATCAGTGATCCTTACTCGGGAATTCACTGATTAGCATACCTTGCCCGGATATCCACTTAAGAAGACTAATTGAAGTAAACCTTTCCCGGGAGGCAAAATTTCGTACTCGGCTAAGTAAAAGCTTGCTCGGATCCCAAGTTGTGCTCGGATTCAATACTTAGCAGTTTCTGAGGAGGTTGAGAAGATTCCAATCTTTCATAATCTTCATTTAGGTCAAATCTCCTCATTTGGGTCAAACTCTTGACCCAACAAGGTGTCAGGGAATGTTCTGACATTCCCTGACCTAACCCTAATTCGCTATGGAAAACTAACGAATTAACAAGTAATTCGTTAGAGGAGATCTAACGAACTAGCCTTGATTCGTGAATTGATTCGTTAACGAAAGAATGACGAACTAACCCCAGTTCGTTAAGGTCCAACTCGTTATGATGACCAGTTCGTTAAGGACCAGTTCGTTATAAGGTCCAGTTCGTCATAAGGACCAGTTCGTTATAAGGTCCAATTCGTCATAAGGACCAGTTCGTTATGAGGTCTAATTCGTTACAAAGCCAGATTCGTTATAATAGTTAATTCGCATTGAACTCCCATTCGTTAAGAACTGAATAACGAATTAGAACTTTGATAAAATGACAGAACAGTCCCCGGACTTATAAAAGAATGAATTAATTACAATTAGGCCCTTGAACTTTTGAGTTAGCAACTTAATTAATGATTCAAAATCTTAATGGAAAATGTGTTACGACAGTTAATGGAAATAAAATTTTTCCTAGCTGACCTGGCAGCTCGACCCCAGCCAGGGGCTCTGCCCTTTGGACCTTGCTAGGGGCTGCCGCCCCTAAACCCCGCTGCCAGGGGCGCTGCCCCCGGACCCCCGTTCGTTGAGGGTAATAATTAAGACTAGAAAGACGATATAAGTAGTGATAGTTAATTGATACGTGTAATTGTTATACAGTTAGTCGTGCACAGCTCAAGAAAGGAATTACCATAAACGGTGAACATAACAGCATTCAGGTGAGTTTCTAGCCCCATTCCTTGTTATGTTTTCGGGGCTGTGTGCATACTCGATGTGATTAGTTAATACACTTATCCTAAGTGATAAGTGTATGCCATATATGTATTACGTGAAATGTATGAATGATTTCTTGTCGGTACATGAACGATCTTCGGAATTGCATGTACTGCCTGGAAATGGTTGATGTTATATGTATGTTGTAAGATGAAGAATGAATGATGTATGTATGAAACTTACGATTATGTATATAGAAAAGTATGTTATAAAGGTATGGAAGAAAGGGTACCGGACCCTAATAATATCCGAGGATGGAGGGTACCGGACCCTAATAATATCCGAGGTATGTAGGGAGAATGCTCTTTATAATGTAAGGTTAGTTATGATTGTGTATGATGAATGATGGACATGTTAAGTATGTAACGCGTACCTTCGGGCACGTATATGTGTATGTAAAGTAAGTTATGTGATTAACTAGAACTCACTCAGCGTAGCTGACTTTTAGTATGCACGCAGGCAAATAGGTTGAGGCAGCTCGCGTGATTGAAGACACATGGCATGGAATCAAAGAGACTGGCATCTCGAAGAAATGTTGTGATGTTTTAAAGACTAAGTTTTATTTAATTGACTATGAATGTTTTATAAGACAAGATTTGAAGGTTATGTAACATATTATGGTTGAAGTTTTAATGTTCCGCGAATGTTTTTAATTAACTCTGATATTAAGAACTGTGTTTATGAGTAAATTCAACACCAAATTAGGGCTACCGGTAACGGGGCCTTACAAGAACCCTCAACGGTACATCCTCTATCTAATTTCATTTCATATGCAATTTTTTTGAATTCTCACAAATCTTTCTTAGCGGGTATAGATTCCAACGATGAGCCAAAATATTTCCATCAGGTCGTAAAAGATGAGAATGGAAAGAAGCCATAAAAAAGGAAATTTGAGCCTTTTAAGAAAGTGGTACGTGGACCCTCGAAAACTTACCTAAAGGAAAACGTGTCATTGATTCCAAGTGGGTTACAAAGTGAAGTATAAGCCAAACGGAGATGTTGAAAGATACAAAGCAAGACTCGTGGCAAAGGGCTTTACACATATGGAGGGGTGGATTATCATGACACATTTGGTTAGGTAGCCAAATTGGTCACTATGAGAACTCTTTTGGCCATAGCAGTCAAGAAAAATTGGCTCATTCACAAAGATTTAAATGAAGAAGTATATATGAAGATCCCTAAAGGGTTTGCGAATGTGGAAGAAACAAGAGTTTATCGGCTAAGGAAATCGCTTTATTGGTTAAAATAAGCCTCGCGAAATTGGTACCATAAGTTCACTAATGCCCTTCTTGAGCTTGACTTTAAACAAGCCACATGGAAAGAGTTTTGTGGCAGCTCTCATTTACGTCGATGATGTTGTTATAGTGGGCAATGATGTGAAAAAAAATACAAGACACAAAAGAGGAACTTGATAAACGATTTAGCATAAAGGATCTTTGCAACCTCAAATACTTCATTGGCTTAGAAGTTGCCCGCACTTATGAAGGATTAGTATTGAGTCAAAGAAAATATACCTTAGACATCCTTGATGATTGTGGCTTACAAGGATGTAGGCCAAGTTCATTTCATGTGGAACCAAACCTCAATTTAAACAGAAGTGAAGATGAACCAAAGGTTGATGCTAGTCGGTATCGCCGAATCATAGGGAGACTCCTCTACATTCAAGCCACCCGACCAGACATAGCCTATTCGGTTAACATACTAAGTCAGTTTGTTGCCGACCCGAAACAGAGCCACATGGACGTTGTCCATAGGGTGTTACGATACCTCAAGGCTACACCCGGACAAGGAGTTCTTTTCCCAAAAGATGGTGGATATCGCCTCATAACTTATTGTTACTCTGATTGGCTTGGATGCCCGTACACACGATGATCTCGAATTGGATATTTGCTCCTCTTAGTTGGAGCACCCATCTCTTGGAAAACAAAAAACAATCTTTTGTCTCTCGTTCTTCTGCCGAGGCAGAATATCGGTTCATGGCTTCCACTGTCAATGAAGTCCTATGGGTACGATGGATTTTAAAGGAACTAGGTGTCTTCCAAACCGGACCAACACCTCTATTTTATTATAACCAAGCAGCTCGTCAAATCGCCAATAACCCGGTCTTTCACGAACGAACCAAGCATGTTGAGATGGATTGTTATTTTGTTCAAGAAAGAGTAGATGCCCAAAAAATCCAACCTTTCAAAATCGACACAATGATGCAAATCACGGATCTTTTCACTAAAGGTATAGGGGCACAACAACTCAAATTTCTACTAGACAAGTTGGGCACTAGAGACCTACACGCTCCAACTTGAGGGGGAGTATTAGAATTCAAATCCTTTTTATATATTATCCCTTAATCACCTCCTTTTGACTTGCCTTATAACTGGCTTTGCTTATAGTATTTTCCATTTTTACACGATTTGTATTTTTATTTAAACCTTACTTTTGTATTATGAAATTCATGAAGAAATATTCGATAATATATATACTCCTTGAACCATCAATCTCTTGAATAAAAGTGTTGGCGAAGGTATAAAAGTATGCTCGACGGTATAAAAGTGTTGCTAAAGGTATAAAAGTACGGCCGACAGTATAAAAAGGTGAATCAATTCCAATAAATTAAATTAATTAGAATTAAATTAAATTAAGTTTTATTTTGAATATTATAAAATAAGATCTTATTAAATTTTATTTTATAACTTTTAATACATAAGGTTTAAATTTTGAATTTACCGTTGTGAACCACTGACTTTTATTTACGTGTGGGCGTAAATTTTTCTCAAAATCGTGTGTGTGTCAAATTTAAATCGAACGTTAAGACATAATTTTGACCCGATTCGATTTTGAGTAAGAGTAAAGTTTACGCCGCCATGTAGTTACAAATTAACGCTTCACAAAGGCATAAAATTTATTAAAATGGTTGTGACACGTATTTGAAAGTTATTAAAGTGGTATTTTAACATGTATACAAGAAACTAAAAATATAAGATTTATATATAATAATAAACAAAAATACATCGAAAAGTGGACTAACGGAAGGAAATAAATTATATGTTTGGAAATAAATATTAAATAACAACAAAATAAAATGAAAAGTATGTATTTGGGTGGGTAGTGTATTAAGTTTTGCATTAAACTATGTATGAAATAAAATGGTTCTTCTACACATATAGTTTTTATTGGTGTTTGGGTCAATTGATCAAGATATATATTCATACATAGTTTCATAAAAAAAACTTATTATTTAAATAAAACTTAATTTAATTCAATTAATTTTATTGGAATTGCTCCACCTTTTTATACCGTCGACCGTACTTTTATACCTTCGGCAACACTTTTATACCGTCACCAACACTTTTATACCGTCGGGCTTACTTTTATACCACAGACCATCATTCTAAAAGAGAAAACCGGCGTATGACTTGATTTAAGGGAGGAGCCAACCGTATATACAATGGACATTTTGGAAAGTTTTTGGTCAATGGACAAAGTCTTGAATGGAGTTGGTAAACCAGCTGAGTCGAGCCCGAGCTTAGGTTGTTTCAAGTTCTTTTTTTTTACATCGATCTTGGCTCATGAGTTTTTTATTCAAGCTTGAGCTCGCCTCTTTTATTAATCATTTATTACTTTATATATGTTTTTTAATAATATTTACATATTTTAAGAAAAAATATAAATGAGTGTAAGCTCATAGATCGTGTAGTACCTTAAACGCGCCAAAGATCGGCTTGAGTTTAGAAGTGCAATTTGATATTAACATAGAGTAATCGAAAAAAGGTAGAATTTTATATACGCATTGCTCGATGAGCCTAAACGAGTTTCTCACACAAGACACAAGCTCCGGCTCGATAACTAAACAAGCTTTTTTTAGGCTTAAGCTTGGCTCGAGCTTGAAAAAACTCATCTCATTTTGAGCTTTTATAAATCCGAGCTCAAAGTATAAGTTTACGGAGGATCATTATATATTTATGGGAAAATTTCCAAAATGTACTCTTTTAAAGATAAATTCAAAATATGTCACCTAAAAATTTAGATTCTATATTTGTCCCTTTACAACATGTCGTCGCCTCTACGTTAGGAGTTCGCGGCGACATGTTTCTTAACTCGTTGCCTCCTTGCTATGTTAGCTCAAAACCAATCGTCCCACCGTCATGTTAGCTCAAATTCGTCGTCTCACCGTTATGTTAGCTCAAAACTCATTGCCTCCCCGCATTGTTATCTCAAAACCCGTCGTTTCCCAAATCCCGATCATGTTAGCTAAAAGAAATCTACATTATCTTTACTACAAACATTAATCCTAAACTTATTTAAAAAAAAATAATAAATCTTTTTAATTTTTATTATTTTTAAATTCTTGTATATTGGATTTTGGATAATTGTAAGTCCCCGGTCCTGATGCCTTTTGGCGTTGGATTTACTCATAAATACAGTTCTAAATATCAGAATTAACTAAAACTTTCGCGGAAATAATAAAAGTCAACCATCCATTACAAAGATTCAATACTTGTCTTTAACACATAATATAAAGTAGCTTATTAAAATATCATGACAAATCTTCTTTGGATGCCAATCCCTTCAAATCATGCCATGTGTCCCCCTCTCAAGCTAGCTGCTTCAATCATTTACATGAGTGCATACTAAAAGTCTGCTACGCTGAGTGAGTTCTAGTTAAACAGGTAACATACAATACATTCTCATACTTATGCATACGCATCCGAAGATGCATATTATAGAACCTACTTACCTTTCTTTCATACATACATAATTATATACTTTCTTTCTTTCTTTCTTTCTTTCATTCTTTCTTTTCTTTCATACTTTTATATTTAATCTTATTTTACATACTTCTATGTTTTAAAGAGCATTATGCCCTACTACCTCGAGTATTATTAGGGCTCGGTTCCCTTTCTGCCTCTAGTATTATTAGGGCTCAGTTCCCTTTCTGCCTCGAGTATTATTAGGGCTCGGTTCCCTTTTTTGCCTCGAGTATTGTTAGGGCTCGGTTCCCTTTCTTCTGTACCTTACCATTATTTTATATTTATCTATAACTTTCATGCATAACATCCAAATATCATCCATCCATCATATATAAACAATCACATCTTCAAACTATCACCTGGCGGTACATGTAATATCCGAAGATCGTTCACACACCGTCAAGCATTCAATCATAATAAATCATATAAGGCATACACTTACCACTTAAGGTAAGTGTATTAACTAATCACATCGAGTATGCACACAGCCCCAAAAAGGTAACAAGAAAAAATGGGCTAGAAACTCACCTGTAGACGCTTCTTCTCAGATTTTACTGTTATGCCCTTCCTAAGTTGTGCACGGCTAACTTCGGTTGGTCTCGGATCGTTGAATATAGTAGAGTAGAGAGTGATTGGCTGAAGTTTGCGTTTTTGAAGGTGTAGATCATGGCGTAGAGATGGATGAAATTGGAAAGGATGAGGGTTTAAGGGGTATTTATACTCCCTTAAGCCAATGGACCTAAGACTCATCTTTCCTTTTGGTCCATATTTAATTTCATCTAATTAGCCTACTTTACCTCCCACGTTTATTATTTCATTATTCCTCTACTAACTCTAGTAAACTTTTCCAAATAATATATTAAATATTATTTTTAGAAAATTTGGGATGTTACAATAATAATACGATTAAGAAAACTCATGCATACAATCAAAAACATTTTATGTGTAACTTGTTTAGATATATTTGTTTAAATAACAAGGTTTATTAAATTTATTTTTAAAGCTAGCATGACAGGGAGGCGACGAGTTTTGAGCTAATATGACGGTGAGACGACGAGTTTTGAGCTAACATGGTGGGGAGACTACGAGTTAAGAAACATGTTGTCTCGAACTCCTAACGTAGAGACACCGACATGTTAGTAAAGGGACAAATATTGAATTTAAGTTTTGAAGTGACATATTTAGAATCTATTTCTAAAAAACGGACAAAGTATATCAGGATTTTTATATTATTTTCTTAGAAAAAAAGGTGACCATAAGGTGATCCGTAATGGGACGAATTTGAGGATCAACATGAGCGACTTTTGGAGGGAACACCCCCCCCACCCGGGGGACAATAAGGGGTGATAAGAGGGGGGACGATGACTATTTGTCGCCGCTTAAAACAATAATAATAATAATAATAATAATAATATTTAAACATTTTGACCGTTGAACGATCATACTATTAAAAAAAATTAAAAACATAATACATATACCAAACAATTCAACCATTTTCACCATTTCATACTTATTCATCAATAAAAAACCTATTTTTCACTAAGTTTTTTTTTTCAAAATGGGTTCCCCCAGCTCTTCTGAACTTTTGGAACAACTAATCGTTGTAGGAGAAAGAAGAGATCTTTAGCGTAATGCGGGCAGTCGCCAATAAGATAGCGTCTGGCTCTATTAGTTCTCTGTCGTGCCATAGGAGATCATATATCCTTCGAGATCGTGAGGATGCGAACGATCTTTTAATAAAGGACTACTTCAACAACAGTCCTAGATTTGACGACGTTACGTTTGAACGTCGTTTTCGGTTGTCTAGACGTTTATTTTTGCGTATCGCGGGAGATTTGGAGCGGGATTATACGTGTTTTAAACAAAAACCCGACGCAAGAGGATATTTAGGATTCACCACCATCAAAGTGTACTTTGGCGCTACGCATCCTCGCATACGGCAACACGACCGACATCAACGACGAGTATTTAAAGACGGTTGAAAAACGACATGAGACTCGTTGAAGATTTTTTGCATCGGTAAAATTTAAAATGTTTAAACGTATCGTGTTAAATTGTTTATATTAATTATTTTTTATTTTATTTTTTTATTAATTTATTTCTATCGGAATAATATAATTATACAGTGGTCGTTATCTGAGGATTCCAACTTCAAACGACCTAACTCGCATATACGATGTACGCGAAAGCAAAGATTCTTTTCCTGGCATGATCGGGAGTATAGATTGCATGCATTGGGAGTGGGCCACCTTTCCAACCGCATGACGAGGTCAATACACTCGTGCATGGAGTACCACCAGGTAGTCTTCAAGCCATTTTTTCGCACGACCTTTGGATTTGGTCGGCCTACTTCGGGTCCGTGGGGTCCAACAACGACATAAACGTTCTCGACGTGTCGCCCGTGCTAGAGTATCACATGATCCATAACATACCGATCTTACCGTTTTATGCCAACGGTACCTACTTTCGTCAAGAATACTATTTGGGAGATGGGATATATCCAGAGTACTCGATCATTGTCAAAACGTTTCAAGACCTGATCAAAGAAAAAAGAGAATACTTTAAGAAGAAGCAAGATTTTGCACGAAAGGATATCAAGAGGTGTTTCGGGGTTCTAAAAAATGTTGGCGTTATGTGAAAACACATGTCGTGTACGATCGATGGCAAAAAATATGCGATGCCATGTATACGTGTATTATATTTCATAATATGATTTTAGAAGACAATGGCAGAACAATATGCCAACACTATATACTAAGGAGCGTTCCAGAACAATTCCCTGAACCAATAGAAGAACAACGGAAACAAAGTATTCACGAGCTAACTGTCCCACCCCAACCTAAGGCGGAAATGCCGGGGCGTGAACTGATTGTTCACAACTCTTTAGATACTATCATGCAATAATTTAAACTTTGGCAATATCTATTAAATTAAATTATATATTCAAATTAATGCAAACAATGTCAAACAAAGTACAAATCATTAAAAACAAAAATAAATTTAAATTTAAATCTTGATAAGTTGGTGTCTTGATAAGTTTCTTCTAACTTAATGCATCATTTAAATCTCTTCCAGAGCTTGCAATCATTTCAATCTAAAACATGCATATGCGTATAAAATAGATATATTTTGTCAACACTAGGTTGAGTGAGTAAAACACCAGTTAGTTCAATATAATAGTATATGAGAAAAATAAGCAAATTGTCCTTATGAGATATACAATCAAGCTAATGAGCAATTACTGAGTGTTGGTAAAACCATCGCCATGCAAAGTGGGCTTTGGCTACTACGAAGGTCGTATGATCATAGTAAATGTGAATATGATGGACCTCTTCGAATGCGTTCAAATAAACCAATTTACAAGTAGCAAGTTATGCACATAATTGATAGCACACAAGGTTTACAGCTGCTAATGTCAATGTTAATAGTACGTAAATAATGTAAGTACGCATATGTGTAACACTTGGAAAAACTTTATCGCTAATTTAATCATGATTAGAAATAAAATATCATTATATGAATAAAATCTTCCCATATAAAGATTCAAAATCTTGCAAAGTCAACAAAAAGTCCAAATTTCGCCACGTAACGAGCATTATGTGGAATAACCTCGGGCAGCGGGCCAGAAAATAAATAAATCATTAATATGATTAAATGGGCCCAAAAATTTAAAATATATGTTAAAACATTAGAGATAATGCATAAACATAATTTTAGAAGGCTCGAATCGCAAAAACTGAAAAATAAGTAAACAAAAGCCAGTACAGGACACTAAAAGGACCCGAAACAAAATATTTTTAGAAATATAGTTTATATAGTCTATATTGTCAGGAATTTAATTTCGTTCAAAGTCTGATAAAATTACTAAAAAAGGGATCCGATTGATTATCCAAAACTCGCAATACGTTAAACCGATTCACCTAACTAGAGATAATATCACCCAACCCTTCACCTTCACTCCCACCCCCTTTTGGCTAGCCCCCTTGCCACATCACCACCTCCACCTCCCTTTCTCCCAATCACCTAGCACCAACACACCTTCTCAATCATTACACCATAACAGTAGATTATGGAGTTGTAACACTTGGGATTATCCATTTAACACTCTAAGATCCCACTCATCTAAGCTACACTCTCTTTACTCCCTTTATAAACTCGCGACACACACAAACACCACACTCATCCATAATTCAAATTCAAATTATATCACATATTAAAGTTAGATCAAGATCAATGTGGAGTTAGGCTTTTAGGAGGAAGGATTAAGAATAAGGAAGCATCACACACATCCATCTCATCCATTTCATCATCATAAGATTTCAAAAACCCAAGTAAGTTATAGCTATAAGTTGATTTCTATGATTTTATAGATAAGATTATATGTTCTTGGGTTGAGATTGATATTAGAGATTGGAAATTATGGATGCATATGTGTGTGTATACGAGCCGTGTGTATGTATTCATGCGTAAAGGGAAGTGTTGAACCCACCCATACATGCATACATTCATCTTAAAGATCACAATTGGATTGTTGAGATTGATTAGAAGTGTTGTTAGGATATTGGATATTTAGGTGAAATTATGGATTAAATTGGTGATTGAGTTTGATGTTAGGATGGATATTGGGTAGTTAATGATCAATAAGAGTAATGATATGAACATGATCTATTGAATTGTTACTATTGAAATGAATGTAGCAAGAACTTGTTCATAATTTTGCAATTTAGGGATTTTTGGATTACTTAGATGAATTGATAATTGTTGATGATTGATGAAGTTGGAAAATGATATTGATTAGAGGATTCATAATCTATTAATTTGAAAGACAATGTTTGAAGATGATTACTGAATTTTGTCAAAATTGCTAAATAAGGAAACTTTGTTGCATGCATAGTTGAATCTTTGATTTTTGTATTAATACTTAACATATATGATCTTGATAGATAACGAGTTACTTACTTGAATTAGGATAGAATACATTATCAAAGTACCTATTGGGTTAATGTATGGATTATTTGTCACCTACTTTCTAGAAATAGAAATTTTGTAACTTGAATTATAGAAAAATCTAAATTTAAATATAACAATAGGTTTCATGAAACCTTGTCAAACTAGTTAAATGAGATAAACAAGAATCATACTTGATCATTATTGTAAGATTGGATTAGATAGAATTATTAAAAAGTAAAAGTTATTATAATAGGAAACTTTGTTGATTGAACACTTAGGAAATTCATAAGTAGATTAGTTAACGATGAAACCCTTGAATTTGTGCCTATATGATGAGATGATTTGATGATGTGATGATGATAGAAATGATCATATGCATGGCGATTTGATTTACAATGAACATACATGTTTAGGCATGCATGTTAGAACATATGGAAAAGGAATAAGGAATATAGTTGAAAAGTACAAGTTTGGCTTATTATAGATATCATAACAATGATAAAAATATGGAATTTTGGATATTATGATGATGTTTGTTATATTTTGCTAAGTTGATTATTACCGTTACTAGTAAACTTAAGTTATAAATTAGGAGACAAAATTGATTAAAATGTGCTATGTGAGATTATGTGATCAAATATGGAAATAATAGTAAATTATATGTGTATATTTAGTTCGTAAGATAATTGGTGTGGACTTATTTGGTTTATTTTACTTGTCGGTAATTTAACGATCGAAAAATCGACTTTTAAACGCAAACCGACACAACGATTAGGGACTGTTTTAGAACAGCCCCTAAAGTTGTAAAATACTCATATATCAAAAGTTAATATATGAGAATAGGAGAAGATAGCAAAACTTGGTCCTAAACGGTTCGTGTCTCGAAAACCGACACGAAAACGTTAAAAGTTGCTATTTTAAGAAAATATTAATTAAAATGAAAAATAATACCAAGAGCACAGGCCGTCGTGAGAGCACCTTACCATCTGGCGCCGTCGGAGTGAAAGAGTTAGTGTCCAAACTGCAAGAACTCCTCGACTAGGGTTTCATTAGGCCGAGTGTTTCCTGATGGGGCGCACCGGTGTTGTTTGTTAAGAAAAAGGATGGAAGCATGGGAATATGTATAGACTATCGTGAGTTGAATAAGCTCACGGGGAAGAAAATATATCCATTTCCAAGGATTGACGATTTGTTTGACCAACTACAAGGTTCGAGTTAGTTCTCATTAATAAATCTTAGATCAGGCTATCATCAGCTGAAGGTAAAAGAGACAGACATCCCTAAGACAACGTTTCAGACACGGTATGGACACTACAAGTTTCTTGTGATGTCGTTTGGTCTAACGAATGCCCTATCAGCATTTATGGACATGATGAATAGGGTATGTCGGCCGATGTTGGACAAACAGTTATCATGTTCATTGATGATATGTTGATTTATTCAAAGAGCGAGTCTGACCAAGTGGTGCATCTACGAGACGTATTAGAGAGCTTGAAGAAGGAAAAGTTGTATGATAAGTTTTCGAGGTGCGCATTCTGGTTGCGTGAAGTGCAGTTTCTAGGTCACGTATTCAATCCTGAAGGGATTACTGTTGACCTAGCTAAGATTGAGGCGATAACGAATTGAAAGACTCCGCAGAACCCGACTGATATACACAACTTCTTAGGGTTGGCTGGCTAATATAGGAGATTCATTGAAGGCTTCTCCAAAATAGTCACATTGTTGACCAGAATGACCCAGAAATTTGTACTGTTCACTTGGGGTAAGTTTCAAGAGGAGGATTTTGAGGAATTAAAGAAAAGACTCACACAAGTTCCAATCCTTGCTCTAGCCGAATGGGACGAGGATTTGGTTGTTTGTATCGATGCCTCGCATCGTCGGTTAGGTTGCGTGCTAATGCAACGAGGGAAGGTTATGGCCTATGTGTCCACACAGTTGAAGGTTCACGAGAGTACCTACTCAATGCATGATTCAGAGCTAGTAGCAGTAGTGCATGCTCTCAAGATATGTAGATATTATTTGTATGGTACTAAGTGAACTACTTATACAGATCATAAGAGTTTAAAGTACTTCTTCGGGCAGAAGGAGTTGAACATGAGGCTGAGAAGATGGTTAGTGTTGATAAAAACTATGACTGTGATATCAAGTACTATCCGGGTAAGGCTAATGTGGTTGCCGACGCGCTAAGACTATTAAAATGAAGATGTTAATGCAACAAGATAGTTGTATGTATCAGGATCTGAAGAGAGACTATTGGTGTCCAGGTATGAAGAATGATGTAGTAGATTATGTTAGTAAGTGCTTAACTTGTTTGTAAGTCAAAGTAGATCATCAGAAGCCTTATGGGAAGATGCAGCCGCTAGAGATACTAGAATGGAAATGGGAACACATCACCATGGATTTCATAACTAAGTAACCGCATACAGCTAAGCATCATGATACCATTTGGGTTATAGTGGACCGTTTGACTAAAAGTGCTCACTTTCTTCCTATACGAGAGGATATATCGTCAGAAACTTTGGCAAATGTGTTCATAAAAGAAGTTGTGACTAAGCATGGAGTCCCGTTGTCGATCGTGTCTGATAGAGATACTCGCTTTACTTCAAGATTCTTGAAGAAGTTCCATGAAGCTATGGGAATGAGACTGAACCTCAGTATGACGTATCATCCTCAAAGAGATGGGCAGTCTGAAAGGACTATTCAAAACCTTGAGGATATGCTACTGGCTTGTGTTCTAGACTTTGGAGGAAGTTGGGATGATCATCTGCATCTGGTAGAATTCTCCTATAACAACAGCTACCATTCTAGTATTGGTATGCCACCTTTCGATATGTTGTATGGTAGACGTTGTAGAACTCCTGTATGTTGCGGAGAGATTGGTGTGAATGAGATTGGAAGTCTAGAAGTTGTGCAAGAAACCTCTTCAAAGTTTAATCAAATCAAGGCAAGAATGAAAGCGACTAATGATTGTCAGAAGTCGTATGCTGATAAGAGACGATGACAAATCGAGTTTAGCGTTGGTGACAAGGTGATGCCCAAGGTCTTGCCTTGTAAGGGAATTATTCGTTTCAGAAAAAGAGGGAAGTTGAATCCAAGGTACATTGGACCATTTAAAATCATAGATCGCGTTGGCGAAGTGGCTTACAAGTTAGAATTACCTGAAGAATTAGAGGGATTCACTCTACCTTTCATGTTTCTCATTTAAGAAAATGCCTAGCTGATGACACGTCTCACGTGCCGTTAGTAGACATCGAGACTGACGAACAGTTGAACTACATCGAGCAGCTTGTTGAGATAGTGGACCGTAAAGAGAAGTAGCTTCGTCAAAAGTTTATCTCTTTAGTGAAAGTGATATGGAAGCATCTAAAAGGATCATATGCTACTTGGAAAGTTGAAGAAGAGATGCGCAAGTTTTACCCAACATTTTTTAAGAAAGCGTTAGGTTTCGGGACGAAACCTCCTTTAAGGAGGTTAGACTTGTAACATTTTGAAATTTCAAAGAATAATGTTTATTATATTATTTATTTTGATGGAAAAGTTTACTTGAGTTAGTAAAGAAATAATAAAATAATAAAGATGGAAGAATAAGTAGGCTAATTAGATGGAATTAATTATGGACCAAAAAGGAAAGATGGGCCTTAGGTCCATGGGCTTAGGGGAGTATAAATACCTCTTAAACCCTAATCCTTTCCATTTCCATCTATTCTACACCATAGCCTACACCATTTTCACACCCCAACCTAAGGCGGAAATGTCGGGGCGTGGACTGATTGCTACAGCTCAAAAGGTACTATCATGCAATATTTAAAAGACAATATCTATTAATTAAATTTAATTTTCAAATAATTTAAATACAAACAAATACATAATCAAGTATCATACAACAATACAACTTATATTACAAATGATCCTGATTAATTATTTTCTAACTTAAATTCTTCACTAAGTCTTCACCAACCTGCATTAAATTTCTACGATAACCTGCATATGCGTATAAAATAGAATTTTTGTCAACAACACATGTTGAGTGAGTAAAACACCAGTTTAAGACACAACAATAATAATATATAGTAAATAATGAATATGCAAACTGTTCCTATGAGAATAAGCAGTTAAGCCATAGCAAATACACAAATAATCAAGCATAAAGAAAGGGCTCAACCAATCTATATAGATGGACACTGGTTACCAAGCAATGACTAAACCGTGCCATAAAAATGGATATCGGTTGCCGAAATAAGCAAGCAGCGTTCAAATAAAGCAAGTAAGCAAATAGCAAGTTAGGCATAAACTGATATACACACAAGGATTAACAGTTGCGGTTTTGAATACTAGATAATAGATAAATATGATACGATACGCATATGTCCCCAAAAAGGTTAAAAATAAGTAAAAAGGGGAGTGATTACTCACATTGGCGATTAAGCAGGAGAAAATGATTCAACAAGAAAGATAAAGGTATATCAAGCTCTTTGGGAATACCGACGAGATATCCTAATAAAGAATAATTGCGAAGATATAAATAACTATGATTTCAACAATGAATCTTAAACTAGATAGACGTTCGGGATTTGATGATCGGTTGTACTGACGAAGGTTTAATATTACAAAGAGTTGTTATTACTTTAATAGTTCTTTTTAATAATACTTAAATTTTATAAAATCTTGGATAGTCTTTATAAGGAGATTTGTTTAATTCAATCAAAAATACGTTTAATATATTCATATAAATATTTTTATTAATAATAAAGATTTCTTTTAAATAAATGTAGTATGTAATAAGATAATAGATAATAAATAAATAATATTTATATAAATTATGACATTTTATAAAATACTTAAACTATATTATTATTACGTGAACTAACGTGATATATTTTATATATATACATACATTTTTATTTCATAAATTAACAAGAACGTATTTTTTATGTATTATAGATAAACTCTTTTTAAATAATAAAACATTTAATAAATTTTAATAACTAATATACGGTTTTAACCAAGATCCGGAAACAACTAGTGTAAGTGTTGGTTTTCAATAAAATACACATTGGTTATGAGTTTTATATGTCTATAATATTGATTGAGGTTTAATTATGATTAAATAATTAGTAAAAACTGTTTCTAAATTTAAAAGGCCCTGGCCGGGACTTAAACCTGCGCCAGTGGCTGGTTCACCAAAGAACATACGCGCACACTAATAACCAACTGGGCTAACCAGCCAGTTGGTTGGAAACAGAAACAAAAATTAACATACGGTAGCCCAGAAAACCCCTAAATCCATGAACCCTAAAATCAAATTGATCAAATTCGTTTATGTTTACTAAATTATTCATAGGGTTAATGAACTACAAAACATGGCGATCAAAACCATGGATTCAATTACCTTTAACTGAGATCGATTGATGGTTAAATAGCTTGTGCTAGGGACGGATTGGACGAGGATCAGAAGGGACATCACGAGGTCGCTGTAATCAAATTCGTTAAGGGTTTTGATTCGCGACATGATAAGGATTGTTTCTGCATCTTTAATTGAATTATGGTGATGATTGTCATGTATATTGATAAGCGGGTTTTAGACGGATGCTTAATAGGTTAATACATATTATACTTGATCTTGTTTCCTAATTCATTGAGTCGGTTAGGCCTAAATTAGGCTGGTAATGATCTTAGAAGATCAATTTTTGATATACTCCCGTTAATTTTGGTGCAAGACATCGTTTGGGTCACGGATTCAAGTTCGTGTGGTGGAAAACGGGTTGGGTTTTATCGATCTATTGGTTATTGGATTATAATTGATAGAGTTGTAAAATAGTCCCTCTAGTTTGGATATGGATACAAAAGTAGATTAAAGTATAGATTTGGGTAAAAATTGTATATTTTTGAAAGTTGCCTTAATATATTAAATACTTATAATAATGAAATAAATGTTAACTCGAACAACGCAATATTTTCTTGAATTGAGATTTCCGAATATAAAAGCGGGTCGGGTTATGATATTTGTTTATTTTTGAAATATCCGAGTTGTTACAATCATAAAACACACACTTAAGCCAAACACACCACTATAACCGGCGGCCCACACCTGAATCCAAATCAAGGAAGATTTGTGATAGATTCTTGATTATACAACCAAGATACAGGTCTAGGATCACGTATTGAAGCTAAGCCATAGCCGAAGTGAATCTTCAAGGTACATTTTTAGCTTAAAGATTACATTTTTATAGTCTGTTTGCCCTAAGGATTGATATGAAGGAATATTGTTCATCCTTATGCAATAAAAATGTGAACTTGATGTTAAATATGAACTACTTAATAACCTTGTTACTTAAAGACTTAGTTAAAACGAGTTTACGATCGATAAAGGTTTAAGCTTTATACCTAAAATGGGTTAGATCTTGTCGATATGATAATATTGGGTGTAAAACGGTTAAGGAGAATGGAAAAAGGTGGATAAAAGTTATGTTATGGACCGTTAACAGTTACCTGAGCCAAAAAAGGAATAAAAGATAGGGAAAACAAGCTGAAAGCATCAGACTTGGGTTCTCTGTTTAGAGTTCTCGGTTATGATGTTCTCGGTGACATGAGTTCTCGGTCAACACGGGTTCTCGGTCAACACGAGTTCTCGGCGACTTGAGTTCTCGGTCAAATCTGAGTTCTTGGTCAAACATGAGTTCTCGGTTCCTAGGGTTCTTTGCCTTGAGTTCTCAGCCACCCAGTTTCTGTTTGGTTTGGGCCTGAACCCAGTTGAGCCCAGATGCCTTAATGGACAGTTGGGCCTGACCTAACTAAGCCCACAAGTTGCTAAGCCCATATCCTATCCAAAACCAACTAGCCCATCATTATAGACTAAACAAACGAGCCCAACTTAGACAATACGTTGGTTAACTAAAATGCCGAATTAATTAATTATACCGTTAATTAACAAATATATATTTAACAGTTAGCCGTGCATAATTAAAGAAAGGGATAACTATTGGCTCCGAGCGTAACCGGATCCAGGTGAGTTTCTAGCCCCTCTTCCTTGTTATGTTTTTCGGGGCTGTGTGCATACTCGATGTGTTTAGTTAATACACTTACCTTAAGTGGTAAGTGTATAGTATGTGAATATTTATGAATGATGTATGTATGAAATATGAATGTCTATGAATGATGTATATATGATATATGAATGGCGTAGAAAATATTAAGAGTGGTAAGAGAGTATATAAATATAAAAGAAAAGGAATGTATGTATGAATTGACGGTAAGACGGTGGCAGACCCTAATAATATGTGTGAAGGAGGGTGGCAGACCATAATAATATCTGTGAAGGAGGGTGACATACCCTAATAACATTTGTGAGGTTATAGGGTGAAAGGCTCTTTAAGGGTGGCATGCCCTAATAATATCTATGAGGTTATAGGGCGAAAGGCTCTTTAAAACGTATGAGTATATATGTAAAGTAAGATAAATTATGAAAGTATGAAAGAAAGAAAGAAAGAATGAATGAAAGTAAAAAGAAGGTATATACTTATGTATGTATGAACGAAAGAACGAACAGGTTATGTAAGTAATATGTATCTTCGGATACCTATAAGTATGTGAATGTATTGTATGTTACCTGCTTTAACTAGAACTCACTCAGTGTAGCTGCCTTTTAGTACGCACGCAGGTAAATAGATTGATACAGTTGGCTTGAGGGGTAGACACATGGCATAATCTGAAGGGACTGGCATCCAGAGAAGATTTGTCACGAAGTTTAAAAAAAAACTACGTTATGTTTTCCTTTAAAAAGGTAAGTTTGAAGGTTTGTAATGAATGATTTAAGTTGTATTATTTCCACGAAAGTTTTTAATTAATTCTGATATTTAGAACTGTGTTTATGAGTAAATCCAACGTCCAACGTAGGGTATCGGGAACGAGGCCTTACAAGAAACAACAATAGTCGACTGGGCATCTAAAATGTTTATTAGAAACTTGCATTATTGAAGAGATAAACACCGTGGGTAAAAAAGGGTTGAGTTTGCACAAAGACTCATGGGTTAAGTTAAGAAGTGTTCTTAAGAAAAAGTTTGGGTTGGATTTGACTCAAAAACAAGTGAAAAACGCTTATGATAATCTTAGAGCCAAATACATAGGATGAGTGTATTTGAAAAACAAAACCGGCAACTTATACAATCCTCAAACAAATACCTTTACCTTAACGAACGAGTAATGGGAAGAATTTAAGAAGGTATGTTCATATATTTTAATTTTTTAACATCGACCTCTACCTTAAGGTCCACCCCTAGTTTATTTTTTAGCATCTACCATTATTTTTTTAGGGGCATCCGAAAGCTGCATCAATAAAAAATAACTCCATTAGCATTCCTGGAACTTTGTCTATTTGATGGTAATACTGCCACTGGGAATCGCAAGTGGACCTCAACCCAAACATTAGTAGTTGGATCATCCTCTTTTCATCGGTTCCAACTGGTCCAACCACTTATGATTGTGGACAACACTTTTTGCGACACAGAAGATGATGCCGGCACTAATCCAACTACCGGGCTTCTACCGAGCCTACTACAGAGCATACTCCTGAGCCTACCCCCAAAAGGGCTAAAACCTCAAAATCATCCTCATCTGTCACTCTTGAGGATTTAGCACTTGAAATGCAAAATGCATTGCGACATTTCACTAGAGAAAAAGCCTAAAAAAAACGCCCAACAGTTACAACTGTTATTGAATGTACTGAGAAGTTAAATTTGGTTGGGTTAGAGTCGAGAGACCCTCTATTTTTAGTTGCTTTTCATATTTTTGGAGTGTCCTCAGACATGAGAGAGGCGTGGATGGCATTGCCAAGTATTCCTGACGTGTTAAAAAGGTAGATCATGATGACGACTAAAAATTTAGGACTTATGAAGTAGTGAAGAACATGGGTTTTGTTGAAAACATTATTTGCTTTTGGTGTATGTTTTTTTTTTGTTGAAAATATTATTTGTTTTTAGTTATGATGAAAACATTATATGCTTTTTTGGTTATGTTGAAAACATATTATGCTTTTTGGTTAGGTTGAACACAGTGTATGCTTTTTTTTGCTATGATAATGGTTGTTTTTATGGCTATGTTTAATTGTTGTTTATATTATATTAACAGGTTCATAATGAATGATGATGAGAAAATACTTGTGACACTCGTCAAGTTCGGTGTCGTGTTTACGTACGTTTTATTACCGTTTGTAGTCGGATCTTCATATTTAATAAAAAACGTCCGATTATTAATTATGTTATTTAGTTTATCTTTATTGTTTTATTTACGCGTGACTCGTAGTAATATAATTTATAATCGTTTAAAGTATCTATTATGTTCACATTTAACCCCTAAACTATATTGTTTACCACACTTGATCACCAAACCAATCATGAGGTACCATGTTGCAAACTACAAAAAAAAGAAGCTTTCCTTCCTCTTTCCCTTATCCCGTCGCCGACAACCCCCCTTCCAGTTTTTGATTCCATTGATCCATAAATTGTGGGATTTGATTAATTAGTTTGATCCTTAGCATACACGCTCCATCTTATTATGGTATAACGCGTAATTGAGAGCCAAAACAAATCAATTATGAATAATTTTCATTAACTTTGATCACGGCTGATTTTGATCTTGTTAGCCTATAAATACAAGTCCAAAACTCAATTAAATTGCTCCACTCCATCATCTCACTATCGCATAGAAAATCCCTAAGACAATTGCATCTAAAAAGCTGTTATGGGTCCGTTTGAATTCTTCTTTTGGCCGAAAACCCTAACTCCTTGTTCTCCTTCAATTCGTATTCGATCCAGGTAATTGAAACATGTTTCGTAATCGGAATTTCGTGCTTAACAAGAACCCTAAGTCAATTTTTAGTAACTATAACGAATTAAACGAATTAAACAAATTAGGGTTCAAAGTGGATTTGAGTATAACCTAACTGTTACAAAAATATATTCTTTTATGTGTTCTAAGCATGTTAGACACTGGCTCAGATGGCCAGTGCATGTTTGTTAAAGCCTTGAACTGGCCTGGGCGCGGGTTCGATTCCTCCATGCCCGATTTGTGTTGATTTTCTTTATTTATTAATTGGTTTAATCTTCCTAATTATTAAAGACTTTATTATATTAAAACTAATATCGTTTACACTCTTGTAACTAAATCAAACTCCATTGAACCTTTAAAATGGAGTTTATTTAACGTTTTTGTACATATAAATATAATACGGAATTTATATTTTATATAGTTAAATTCATAGTTTTGTTTAATATTCCAACACGATTTATAACTAAACTAATAAAAGTTTTAATTACACTTTTTATGAAAACCCATTTTAAAGATACGTAACAAACTAACGATCCCCAAACCTATTATAAACCTATTTTTGTCTGGTATTCATGTTTAGTTCGTTCTTTTCTCTTTAGATATTTATGTTGTTTATACTTTATAACTAGGAAAAATTATCGGGACTTCTCGCGAAACCATCTAGTTGATTTAATCGTTACCATCTCCTCGTTACCTTATTCCCTATTCCAAGTGACTTCTTCATAACCCCATTTTAATGCTTTTTATATTTTTGGGGTGTAGCATGTCACAAGTTTTATCTCGTTAGTTATGTGCTTATTTATAAACCGATTCACAATTAGCGTACATGTTGATACTATTCTTGCATATTGTTTATGATTATACGTGAACTTGCTTGCAACGTGTTTACTATTCTTATGGTGGAAGTTACGCAAATGCGTACACATAGTGGGAGGGTCCCATGGGACGTACCTACGCCGTCTAACGTTACGACTTCGGTTGTTTGTAAAGTGGTTCTCATTTCCCCTATTACTACGGCCTCGGCTAAGGGAACGAGGGGGATGACATTAATTGATTTCATTTACTTTATGCTTGAATATTTATTGCATTACGAAAGTTGAATCGTTCCTTTATATATATATATGTATACGCAAAACTTATGAAAACTCACCAACTTAATTGTTGACAAATATACTATTTTCAACATGCTACAGGTTGAATCGATGACATGCTAAGGATGAAGATCATTAGTATAACTTAGGTTATTTGAATAAATAACTTATTTATTGGTTTGATGAAGTGGTTATTTTTATTTTTAATTATGAATAATTGTGTACTAGTTACATAACAAAATGAAATCAATATAATTATTGGTGCTTTAATAGTGTTACGAGCTATGAGTGATCTGTATGTTACAGGTATGTTGTAAGTGGAATGGTGACACACTTTTTTTTCGAAACCTTGACACCAAGGTTTTTAAATCTAAGGATAAGCAATGCGCATAAATCCCAATCAGACACGGGACCTGGTTGCTTACCTGGAGGGTTCGGAAAGGGTGCTGGAATTTATTTGTCCAAATCATACCACACCGAACGTCATACGAACCATAACTTTAAGTTGTCAAACGTGGCCATTTTCCTTTGTGAATAGAGAATGGTTGCACCCATGCTCTTAAATTGCATACAAGTCATGGTGGTAAAGGAATATCCTAATTTCAATATAATTTAAATGTAATTTTAGTATTATCAATTTTTGTTATTTATTCAAAAGGTTTTAAGTATTCCACTTCTCGAAATCGTCACTCGATAAATCACGCGTGTAGTACTCTCTTTTCAGCATGTCTACTCCTTTCCCTCATCGTCCCGCAAAAAACTCCAGCCACAAGATGACAGCCCTGATCACTAAGCAATTGGCTGCTATGCTCCCAGAAACGGTGGCTCAAATGCACCAAATTATTGCTTCCAATTCGAACTCAGCCACTTCGGGTTCGAATTCCAACTCTTGTCGTTATAAAACCTTCACCGATATGAATCCTCTTAAGTTTGATGGCTCTGAAGATGACACTGCTCTACCGGAATGGTACCAAAGTATGGAGAGTACTTTCCTCCATATCGAATGTCCCGAGGACAAGAAGACACGCTTTGCTTCAAATGTCTTTAGAAAAAGAGCCTTAACTTGGTGGGTGCAAGAAAAATCCACTTGTGATGCTGATGTAGCCATGGCCTTTCCATAGGAGGAACTTAAGGAAATCATGACCGAAGAGTTATGTCCACCCAATGAACTCATGAATCTTGAGGTGGAATTTTGGAATCTTAAGCAAGAGGGTAGTGATAACTTTACTTACACCACTGGCTTCAACGAGCTTAGCGTCTTGGTGCCACATCTTGTCACTCCTCTTCCTCGTGGGATAAGCAAGTATGCTCGGGGTTTGCCAAGGAAAATCCAAGACTCGGTCCAAAGCAGTGCCCCCAAAACTCTTCGCGAGGATGTTATCCTTGCTGCATCCCTGTCTGATAACCACGTTAAAGAGGGAACCCTCAAAGGCAGCAAGAAGACTGTTGAGAAAACTGAGGCCGGACCTTCCAAAGAGGTCAAGGCCGAAGCCGCACCCTAAACCAAACCGCAACAACAACAACCATTCCAAGAAACGAAAGCAAAACTATTCCTTAACCCAACAAAACCCACCTCAACCTCCATACCAACAAACCCAAACCCAAAACGTTGAAGCTCCACCCCCAAAGAAACCTTACAAAGGACCACACCCGTTTTGCCAAATTTGCCAACGACACCACCAACTCGTTATCCCTTGCTGACAATGCACCCATTTTGGCCGTTTCGGACACCTACTAGGCGCATGTTTCTAATTCATGCGCACCCAACCAACCCTCACCAAACCACCCCGCACTCCCCACACTTTCAACCAAAACCGTTTTTAACTCACGTTCAACCCATTTCTCAAGCTTACCCACCCCTCGAGCATGTTTCAATTTTGGAGATCCTAGTCATTTCCTCAACGCGTGTCCCCGACTCGCATATCAAGTCCAAATGGCCGCTACGCCTGTGTACCCTGCTCAAGCCTATCAAGTTCAGACCTTTCAACCAATTCCGCAACTTATGGCCAACCAATTTGTTCAACTGGTTCAAGACAATCAAGCCTCGACTTCTCAAGCTACACCAGCCATCCCCAATGCTGGCGGGAGGGCATTCGTGATCAATGCAGATCAAGCTCAGCATAACAATGATGTGGTGAACGGTACGTTCTTGGTTAATAACGTTTATGCATCCATTTTATTCGATACCGGTGCGATATGAGTTTTGTGTCTTTTGATTTTGAGCCTATGCTCTCGTTGTCTCGATCTAAATTCGAAAGTTCCTTTACGGTTGAAGTTGCGAATGGTAAAACTATCTTAATTGACTCGGTTATTCGTGGTTGTACCCTAAATCTCAGCGACTGTGATTTTTCTATTGATCTCATTCCTATGAAACTTGGAAGTTTTGATATCATAGTAGGCATGAATTGGTTAGCTCAACGGCGTGCCAAAATTGTGTGCTTTGAGAAGTATATTCGTATCCCACTAGAAGACGATCGGAATTTGTGTACTTTCGATGAAAAGCCATCCAAGGGTCTCAAGCTTATGTCGTGTACTCAAGCCCAAAAATACTTACGTAAAAAGTATGTGGCTTTCCTTGCCAACATTGTGGAAAAGAAACAATAAAAGGCATTCCTGTAGTTCGTGATTTTCCCAAAGTTTTCCCTGACGACGTTTCGTATTGACATTGTGCCTGGTGCGAATCCCATCGCCAAAGCTCCCTATCTTTTCGCACCTTTGGAAATGCAAGAGCTAGCGAGTCAACTCCAATAACTCTCTAGCAAAGGTTTCATTTGCCCAAGTTCATCGCCTTGGGGCGCACCTGTTCTTTTCGTTAAAAATAATGATGGTTCCTTTCGAATGTGTACCGATTATCGTGAATTGACGACCTTTTCGATCAACTTCAAGTGCATCTTGCTTTTCAAAAATCGATCTTCGTTTGGGTTATCCCCAATAGCGTGTTCATGAGGATGTGATATACCCAAAACCGCTTTTTTAACTCGTTACGGTCATTACCAATTTATGGTTATGCCTTTCGGGTTAACCAATGCACCTGCGGTGTTTATGGACCTCATGAACCGCGTATGCAAGCCTTATTTTGATAAGTTCGTGAGCGTACTTATCGACGACATTCTCATTTTCTCAAAATCTAAAGTTGAGCATGAAAAGCATTTGCATGATATCCTCTTATTGTTGAAGAAAGAAAAATTTTTTGCCAAGTTTTCCAAAGGTGATTTTTGGTTAAATGAAGTCCATCTCCTTGGCTATATCGTTAACGAAAAAGGCATTCATGTTGATCCCGTTAAAATCGAAGCCATTCAAAATTGGAAGACCTCGACTTCACCTACGGAAGTTCGATCCTTTCTTGGTCTCGCTGGTTATTACCGACGTTTCATTTTGAACTTTTCTAAGATCACTTTACCCCTCACCGTCTTAACTCATAAGGGTAAACCTTATGAGTGGGGGGCTAAGCAAGATGAAGCTTTTCAAACCTTGAAGCGTATGCTTTGCGACGCTCCTATCCTAGCCCTTCCCGAAGGAAACGAGGATTTTGTTGTCTATTGTGATGCGTCGAACCAAGGTCTCGGTTGCGTCCTCATGCAAAGAGGCAAGGTCATCGCATATGCATCACGACAACTTAAGGTTCATAAAAAGAATTAAATGATACACGATTTTGAGTTCGGTGTTGTTGTATTCGCGTTGAAAATTTGGAGACACTATTTGTATGGAACGAAATGTGTGGTATTCACAGACCACAAAAGTCTCCAACATATTTTTGACCAAAAAAATTTAAAATGAGGCAACGACGTTGGGCCGAACTTCTTAGTGACTACGATTGCGAAATACGTTACCACCCGGTAAATCAAACATAGTAGTTGATGCCCTTAGTCGCAAAACCCATGTCAAAAGCATTCTTCTTCTAAGAATTGTTATCCGAACTGATCTTCAGCTACGTATCTTTAAGGCCCAACACATCTCCGTCACTGACGGCAATATGTACAAAGAGATGTCGTGTGGTGCTGAACTCAAACTCGAAACCAAGCGTGATGGTTTGCTCTATTTTCTTAACCGCCTTTGGGTCCCTGATCATGAAAATATTTGCACATTTATAATGGATGAATCTCACAACTCACGGAATTCCATCCACCCTGGTGCGGATAAAATATATTTCGACCTTCTAACTACTTTCTGGTGGCCCGACATACAGAAAGATATCGTTACCTATGTCGGAAAATGTTTAACATGTGCTAAGGTAAAAGCCGAGCATAAAAAACCTGATGGTTTGCTCGTGCAACCTTTTATTCTAGTCTGAACTAGGAGTACATTATGATGGACTTCGTCACAAAACTTCCAACCACCAAGAGGCAACATGATAGCATTTGGGTAATTGTTTATCCGTTAACCAAATCAGCCCATTTCATTCCTATTCGGGAAAAGCTTTCGATCGATCAGCTCGCTCAAATCTATGTCAATGAGATTGTTTTTCTCCATGGTATACCTCTGAGGATTATATCTGATAATGATGGTCATTTCGTGTCTCATTTTTGGAATTCGCTTCAAACCGCTTTGGGAACCCGTCTAGATCTTAGCATCGCTTATCATCCTGAAACGGACAGTCAGTCTGAAAGAACCACTTAAACCCGTGAGGATATGCTAAGAACTTGTGTGCTTGATTTTGGTGGTAGTTGGGATACTCATCTTCCGTTGGTTGAGTTTTAATTCAATAATAGTTATCATTCGACCATCAAAATGGCTCCATTCGAAGCGCTTTACGGCCGTAAATGTCGTTCTCCTGCCTTACAAAAATGTCGTTCTCCTCTTTGTTGGAATGAGATCGATGAGACTCTGCTCACTGGACCCGAAATGGTACAAGATAATGCTGACAAAATAGCTCAAATTAGTAATAATATGCTTATTGTTAGAATTCGCCAAAAGTCTTACGCTGATAGGCGACGACGACCCTTGGAATTCGAAGTCGGCGACCTTTTCCTCCTCAAGGTTTCACCTTGGAAAGGAGTAGTTCATTTCGTTATGAAGGGTAAACTAGCCCCCCGATTTGTTGGTCCGTTCAAAATCCTTGAACGAATCAGAGATGTTGTTTATCGCCTCGACCTACCGCAAGAGCTTCAAGGCATTCACTCTGTGTTTCATGTTTGGAACCTTCGAAAGTGTCTACCCGATGAGAAGATTCATATCCCTCTCAATGAGGTACGTATCGATAAGACAATACACTTTGTTGAGAAGCAAGTGGAAATAATAGATCGAATGGATAAGGAAACCAAGCGTAGCCAGATCCCTTTGGTCAAGGTTCGTTGAGAATCTAAGAACGACGTGGAAGTCACTTGGAAACGTGAAGACCAAATGAAGACTAAGTATCCGCATCTTTATGCTACGGATTTTAATTCCTAATTTCGGGACGAAATTTCTTAAAAGTTTGGGATGTTGTGACATTCGTCAAGTTCGGTGTCGTGTTTACGTACGTTTTATTACCGTTTGTAGTCGGATCGTCATATTTAAAAAAAACGTCCGATTATTAATTATTTATTTAGTTTATCTTTATTGTTTTATTTACGCGTGACTCGTAGTAATATAATTTATAATCATTTAATGTATCTATTATGTGCACTTTTAACCCCTACACTATAATGTCTACCACAATTGATCACCAAACAATCATGACGGACCATGTTGCAAACAACAACAAAAAAAAGTTTTCCCCTCCTCTTTCCCTTATCCCCATCGCCGACAGCCCCCCCTCTCCAGTTTTTGATTCCATTGACCCATAAATCACGGGATTTGATTAATTAGTTTGATCCTTAGCATACACGCTCCATTTTATAATGGTATAACGCGTAATTGACAGCCAAAACGAATCAATTATGAATCATTTTCGTTAACTTTGAACGCGGCTGATTTTGATCTTGTTAGCCTATAAATACAAGTCCAAAACTCAATTAAATTGCTCCACACCATCATATCACTATCGCGAAGCAAACCCCTAAGACAATTGCATCTAAAAAGCTGTTTTGGGTCCGTTTGAATTCGTCTTTTGGCCGAAAACCCTAACACCTTGTTCTCCTTCAATTCGTGTTCGATCCAGGTAATTGAAATATGTTTCGTAATCGGAATTTCATGCTTAACAATAACCCTAAGTCAATTTTTATTAACTTTAAAGAATTAAATAAATTAGGGTTCAAAGTGGATTTGGGGATAACCTAATCGTTACATAAATATATTCTTTTATGTGTTCTAAGCATGTTAGACACTAGCTCAGATGGCCAGTGCACGTTTGTTAAAGCCTGGAACCGGACTGGGGCGCGGGTTCAATTCTCCCAGGCCTGGTTTTTGTTGATTTTTTTATTTATCAATTGTTTAATCTTCCTAAATATTAAAGGCTTTATTATATTAAAACTAATATCATTTACACTCGTTTAACTAAATTGAACCCCATTGAACTTTTAAAATGGAGTTTATTTAACGTTTTCGTATATATATATATATATATATATATATATATATATATATATATATATATCGGAATTTATATTTTAAATGGTTAAACCTATAGTTTTCGTTTAATATTCCAACACGATTTTATAAGAATAACTAAACTAATAAAAGTTTTAATTACACTTTTTATGAAAACCCGTTTTAAAGATACGTAACAAACTAACGATCCCCAAACCTATTATAAACCTAATTTTGTTTTGTATTCATGTTTAGTTCCTTATTTCGCTTTAGATATTTATTTTGTTTATACTTTATAACTAGGACAAATTATCGGGACTTCTCGCGAAACCATCTGTTTGCTTTAATCATTATCATCTCCCCGTTACCCTGTTCCCTATTCCAAGTGAGTTCTTCTTAACCCAATTTTATCACTTTTAATATTTTTGGGGTGTAGCATGTCACAAGTTTTATCTCGTTAGTTATGTGCTTATTTATAAACCGATTCACAATTAACGTACATGTTGATACTATTCTTGCATATTGTTTATGATTATACGTGAACTTGCTTGCAACGTGTTTACTATTATTATGGTGGAATTTATGCAAATGCATACACATAGTGAGAGGGTCCGAAAGGACGTACCTGTGCCTTCTAACATTACGACTTCGGTTGTTTGTAAGGTGGTTCTCATTTCCCCTATTACGACAATCTCGCCTAAGGGAACATGCGGACGACATTAATTGATTTCATTTACTTTACGCTTGAATATTTATTGCATTGCGAAACTTGAATCGTGTCTTTATATATACATGTATACCCAAAACCTATGAAAACTCACCAATTTAATTGTTGAATCAATGGCATGCTATGGATGAAGATCATTAGTATACCTTAGGTTATTTGAATAAAGAACTTATTTATTGTTTGATGAAGTGTTTCTTTTTATTTTTAATTATGAATAATTGTGTACTTGTTACGTTACAAAATGAAATCAATATAACTATTTCCTCTTTAATAGTGTTACGAGCTATGAGTGATCTGTACGTTACACCCGGGCGTATTCCGCTTAAAGCCGGGGTGTTACAATACTTCTAGTAGTTGTTATGTACTTGTATGTCCGCTTTTTTTTGGAACAGGGGTTTGGAACGAAAGCGAGAAAATGATTCCGAAATGACGGGACATAAATACACGTTAGAGTTATTGCAAGGAAATCCCAAAAAATGCATTGAATTGCTACGTATGTCTCGTGAATCATTTGTCCGACTATGTGGACATTTTAGAACAAATTATTCGTTAAAGGATAGTAAACATGTTTCGGTTGAGGAGAAGATGGCTATGTTTTTGATGATAATCGGCTATAATCAGCGTTACATGGTTCTCAAGTGTAGATTTAAACACTCAAAGAAAAAAATTCAAAATATTTTTTATTAAGTGTTGGATAAAATGATGCTTTTCGCCAATAGTACCAACTTCTTTCAATCCAAAAATTACGAGAAATAACAAGAGGCTACGAAAGATTTTTAAAGGAGAGGTTGGTGCACTAGATGGGACCTTGATACATGTTGTTGTTCCTACTAGGCAAAAATATTTATATAGATGAAAGGGAAAAGGTGATTGTTACCAAAACCTATTAGCAATTTGTGATTTTAACATGATTTTCACGTTTCTCATGGCTGGATGGGAAGGGGTAGTGCCACACCCCCATCTAAGGCCTAGGAGTGTGACCCATAAGTTGGTACCACAATTGTAAATAAATCCGAGTTGTGTTAGTTTACGGAAGACTTATAAAACTTTAAGGATCAAAACATAACTTTTATATATACATTCAAAAGACGGGATTATAAAACACCCGTTTAGAGTTGTTAACAAAACATTACTTGTTTATATTTACAAAGCACCATTTTCATATGTTAAGTTTATACAAAATAAAATCCGAGCCATCGGATATTCAAGCACTTCGTCACTCCAAGTGCTAACTTTGTTCACCTGCAAAATGTAAGAAAATACGTCAGCAACGAATGCTGGTGAACATGCTGACGCAAAAATATTTTCTTTTACTTTATTACCCCTCGAGACTACGCCTGCCTCGGCCCATCGTGGCTTAGGAATAACAAAGTTAAATAACACATTATAAACTCGAGCCTCTACTCTAGGTCACCTCAGCATACACCACAGCGTTCGACTTAGTTAAGTACCCGTAAATATACACAACGGTCGTACTCCCTGCAGGAGAGCATCCTACGACCAAGGGTGGCGCGATGTGCCCATTCATCGCATAGTACCACCTATGTAAGGATCCAGACATACGTATACCACAGCTTGAGGGCTAGGTTTATACTCTTACTTATAACGGTTTTAGGAACACATAGTTCCTTGTAAACAATTGCATATAACATGTTTGACTTATTTGAAAACAAGTTTATAAAAGTTTGGAGGTGTATTCACCTTATCGCTTTGGGATCGGCTTCACTCACCGTCCGAGGGTCTTTCCCTTATTTATCTCGCACCTATAGTACGAGTATAAACATTTGTTAGTCGGATATACAATCCGGCTTAAGACCTTTAATCTTATTTTATAAGTCAACCTCGATGAACCTTTACTTCATAACTTTCTTTTACTTGAAAACCTTTAGTTTAAAAGTAATTAATAAACCTTTAGTTTATTCATAAAACTCGACTTTTCTTCTTCTCCAAGAAACGTATTCTTTTTCTTTTATTATTTAAGAATACTCATTATTCATTAAATAATATTTTCATAACAAAGAGCATACATATATACTTACACACATATATACGTATCAATATTCAATATCTTTTCTTCCATTTAATCCTTTGTTATGTTTGTTTTTCTTTTATCGAGGTATTGAGTATAACCTCGACTTAAGGCTTAAGCCTTTTAATATAATATTATATTATATTAATTTGTCGTTACGCCTAACCTTATTGGCGTATTGGAAACCCTAGGAACTCGAGTAGCACTACGACGCCGCTTCATTTTTCTCGACACACAAATCAATCAACGCCAATCTTCAACACTTGTTGTCACGTTTCTTGTCAGGTCCCCGATTTCAGCTGGATCTTACTCAAATCATGTCATAACTCACACAAATAAATGTGTTGACAAGGGAGTTAATGACGGTTTTCTATAATTAGAAAGATCACTGTTTGTTAAATGCGGAATCAATAACAAACATACGGTTGCTAAATCAATATTCAAATGTAACCAACACAAACAAGATTCACTCAAAAGATTTCCATTCATATAATATTCATCATACAAATTGGATAATCGATTTAGGGTTTCTTGAAGGGAAAGTTTATCCGTACGAATCCTAGGACAACCGTCACTTTCAAGAAATATTCTTTCTTATCCGAAAAGTGTAAAGGCTAGAATCCGTTGGAGGCGTGCCCTAAATTATTCTATTTATAGGCCTGCCATCCTAGGACAGCTGCCATTCCTTCTAGAAACCCTAAATACAATACATATTCAAATTACATAATCACAAAATATTCTAAGTGTAAAACAAGTCTTCCGGGTAGGCTTTGCATCAATCTTCATTTTCCAAGTACGCTGTGTACTCTGCCATCCTTAACAACTTTGTAACATAGAAGTGTGTCCGGGATCAGTTTCCGGGTAGACTTTACTTGAAGAGTATTTTACCAAGTAAAATACTCACCGGGTAGACTTCAGTCTTCTTGACTTTGCCAGACTTTTCCCGACAAACCCTTACGAGCAACCTTGTTCTTCGATGGTCCATTCAACTCTTTGCTATAAAATAACTTATAAGCAAAGTGTACTCGGCAGTACTGTTCCTTGCTTGAGTTGAACCTTGCCCGATATTACTTAAGGATATTCCATTCAATCATCAAGCTTACTTGGACCACTATTATTAATTAATACCTTGCTTGGTCTTCCAATTACTTGGCTTCATGGGCTTGGTTAGCCAAAAGCTTACTCGGCAGTGAGCTTTACTTAGCTCTGAAGAACAGACTTGCTTAATAAAGTGAACCTTGCCCGGATTTACATTAATTAGTGAACCTTGCCCGGCAATGCACTAATTTGAAAACCCTGCTCGGATATCCACTAAAGAAGACTACTTGAAGATAACCTTGCCCGATAGACAAAATATCGTACCTGGCTATGTAAAAAGCTTGCTCGGAGGTCTAAGGTGTGCCCGGAACCATACTTAGCAAATTCTGAGGAGGTTGAGAAGATTCCAATCTTCCAAATATCTCATTTTGGTTAAATATTTGACTCAACAATCTCCCCCTAGATTGGAACACCTCAGCTGACCTAAAACATTTCTAAGGTTACTTACACTTAGTCAAAATACACATCAAATCAAAATCAAAGTACGTATTCATAACATAAACAAATTACATAATCAAAAGCTGTCCAAGGACATTACATCACAAAGCCTATTCTATTAATCTTGTCTCTTCCTTGCATTATGGCGGCTTGTCTTCGGTTGACTATTTTTGATGCAACTTTCATTTTAAAGATATTAAGGATTCGGTAGTGAGTATGACTTTCTGGTATGACCAAATCCCTTATATCCATCAGATCCTCATCATGAAGGTAGGTCAAGTCTTCATCTTTCTTGATAATCCCTAGTATTTTTCCATCAGAGTTTCTTAGTACATAATGACCAGCATTTTCTTTATACTCAATCTCAGCTATAATGCCATTCTTTTGTACTGTGTAGTTGGGGCGTATCATTCTTCTTCCTAGGCTTATTCATGTGTTCATATTTGACAATGAATTCCTCCCTCTGACATTCATCATATAGTCTCTTTCAGCAATGTCCATTCTTCTCAATTTTTCTGTCCTTTTTGATATGTGAAGTTGAATCATTCTCCAACTTCTCTTTTCTTTTAAGAACTTGAATCCTTTGTCAGCTTCGTCTTTCAAAAACTTTGACAGATCATTCATCTGCCTTCCTGCCATCTTGTTTCTATTTTTGTAGTCATACAAATTAAGAGTGGCCATCCTTTCCAGTTACTCCTCAGTATATTCACGAAAGTCACTTCTAACAACAATTTCTCTCAGTTGCCTACTTTCCATAATCACCTTCAGGGACTCAGTTACAAAATCAATGTAAATTTCTCTTGGAATATCCATATCAGATTGTGGTCTTATTGTTCTTTGTTGTGAAGATCTACTTGATTCACCTCTTCCACCTTGTGGATGTCTTCTTGATATTGGAGGCCTGAATGGAATGGACTTCTTTGGTTTGCTAGGCTCCAAATTAAAGGTTTTGATGTATATTGAAGTTACCATTTCAGGTGGGAGATTAGCCAACTCAACAGCATCCTGTCCTGCTTGTTCTTTGAGAGCTAGCAACATCCTAGCTATCCCAGGACTGTTTGACAGTTCTGCAGGAACAAATCTTCCTTCAACAAAGCTTCTAGGGTTATCTCCCTCCCTCAAAGCTTTCTCCCAATCAGCCTTTTGTATGTAGAAAAGATCTTTCAAGTCTTGCTTCTCTAAGGCATTGAATGAGGCTTCATCCATCCCCCTTTGATTAATCATTATTCCCCTCAGAATGTTATCATATCTTCTTTTTCCCAAGGGACAATGAGTTCATCTTCTGGTTCAGGTTTGGAATCTTGTGGGGTTAGGATCTCATCTGATCTGACTTGTTCTTTCTCCCTCAACGTCTAAATTCTTCTTTTCTTTGTCTAAGGTTCATCAGAGGGTTCAGATTGTTTGGTAGACTTTTCAGTTTGTGCCCTTTTCAGTTTTTCCTTTCTCTTCAACTTGTTGTATTGATCCTGCACAGATTCTCTTGACAGCTTTTCTACAACATCAGGCTTTAACCCTTTCTCCAATAAGTAACCACACATACCTCCATACTTATTCTTCAAGGCTTCAATCTTTTCAAGCTCATCATTTTCTTTGACATATTTTTCTTTTACTTTCTCTCTTTCACTGTTGTAGAGTTCTTGAAGCTGGTCAAAGTTGAAGTGTGTCAAGTCCTTCTCTAAATAGTTATGTTTCTTAGATATTCTCTGAATTTCTGACTATCTCTGTTCTTTTCTTCCATCTTTTTCTTGAAACCATCCCTCTCCTTGTCAAGTCTCTTTTGCAACTGATCACTATCAAGATCAGCCAAAGTTTCAAAACTTATGCCATACCTTCTCAACTTTACAACCAAAGGGTGTTTCCTTTTGGCTTCCCTCATACTCAACACAATGTTTGCTCTCTGCTCATCAGTCATTACAACTTGTGGAGACTTAACATTAACAGCCTTGGCACTCTTTCCTTGATCACCATCAGGATTATCATCATCATCCGAATCTTCAGACTCGTCCTCCTCTTCAGATAAATCATTTACAACATCAATCTTAGGTTCATCAGAGGGTGGATGCTCTGGATCACTTCTGATAGGCACATCAGAAACACCTGGAATCTGTTGACCTGGTTGCAGTATCTGTAGTGGAATTGTCCTGATTGGACTAGCATCATTATCAACATCATCAGGAGTCTCAATATAGCATTTATTCTTTTCATCCCATCTCCCTCTCTTTGTTTTCTGATAATCTTTTATGCCCTGATCAGTAGCTTTCCTTTTCCTTGAGTATTTCTTTTCAAATATTTCCACTCTTTAATGTATTCTTGAGGCCTTAGCCAACATTTCTTCAACAGATTCTTCATTTTCTTTTCAGGATTCTTTTCAGGCTCCTGTTGGTGTTCTTTTTCAGGTTGACTTTATGGTTGAAACATGCTAACCACCATAGCCAAAAAGTTTTCTACTTCCTCATCCCTTTTTAACTTAATCAAGGCTTCAATCACCTCTTGATCAACCACTTCTTCAATAACTTCTTTTGCAAACTTGGCTTGGTTGATCAAGTTTTCCTGATCTGCCAACTCTGCAGGGTCCATAGTTTGGACCAGTATTTCTCTGTCCCTTGTTTCTCTCAAAATATTCTCTTGTTCTCTTAGAGCAGCAGCAGCAGCAGCAACATCTTCAGCATCATCTCTAAATAAAACATTTTTTTTGGATAGGCCTTGACAGGCTCTTCTTCTATGACTTTTGCTTTTCCCTTATCCAGTCTTTTCTTTAATTCTTCTTTACTTTCTGGAGGGAAATTATCAATGTCTCTATCAAGCTCATCCATTTCCTCATCATACTCTACAGTCTTGGAGCATTCATGTTGTTCAGCTTCTGGTTCAGTGAGTATCAGCTCCTCAGTAGCAGTATCTCCTTCATTCATTTCCTCAGGTTCTACATCAGTCTATATGTTAGTTAAGACATCAGTTGCTGCATCAGTCAAAATATCAGTAGCCACATTAGTGGTTGCTACATTTTCTTCAACATCTGTCTTATCAATTCCATCCTCTGTCTCAACATTCTCTTCATCCCTTTCCACATTTACTATTTCATCATTATAATCATAGTCCTGTTCTCCAACATCTGATCTATCACCTTCATACTCCTCATCCTCAATCCTCCTTTCCTCACTACTCTCCTCTCCATCATCATAAACATTCATAATCAATTTCAAACTGTCTGCAGTCTCTACAACTGTTACAGTTTCAGTTTCAATATTTACACCAGAGGCAGTTGGCATACATTCATTCTCCCCCTGTTTTGGGGCAGCTGAGGTCTTCTCAACTTCTTGCTCCAGGGATTTGATTCACATTTTAGCACGTACCAACTTCTCTATTAACATCACATTATCCATTGTCACCTCCTCATTCCTTCTCTTCAGTTCAGCATTTTCTTTCAACAAGGTCAACAAGTCAGTGTCAGTGGGTGGTGTTGTAGGTGGTGATGTAGAAAATTGTTCATATTCAGGTTGTTCTGGGTTTGTGGTGTGGGTTTGGAATATGAATAGTTGTGGTGATTGTGTATGAGGTTGGCTTGGAATAAATGGATCAGAATGAATTGGGCTAGATGTTTGTGGTGTTTGTGGTGTTGGGGATACATGTGTTAATGTTTCAGGTTGGCTTATGGTTAGGGTTTGAGGTGTGGATTGAGTGGTTTTAGGTGGTGGAGTTTGTGGTGGTGATGGTATAATGGGTTGGTCAATGTGTTGTGGTGATTGTGGTGGTGTTGGAATAGGTTGTTCTGGTTCCTCAGGTTGCTCCCCCTGATCAGGTGCATCAACATCCATAGCTACTCCAACTCCTCCTTCATCTCCATCAATATCATCGTCTCCATCATCAGAACCATCATCATCACCCTCAACATCATCTTCCCCTCCTTCCTCCTCTGAGCTCAACTCAGGCACCGACATCACATCCAAGTCATGGTCCAACAACCATGGCAAAATTTCAAATGGAACTTCAGAATTGAATCTATTGGCAGTAATCGGATTCTTAATTCTCTTGTAAGTGTCAGAATTCTGCAGTAGGTGTGTTATGCCAATAGTGGGTAGATCTTGTAATTCACTGTTAAAGATTATCTGTAGGAACCTTGGGTACTGCAGAAATCTATCTACCTCAGCCTTCTTCAAATTTGAAACCAATCCCTCAAGGATCATCTATGAGAAATTAAATGGCAAATCATAAATAATTCCGACAGTGGCATTTGCTAGATCACGACTCATCAAAGTCCATGATCCTTTTCGTGGAGCAAACCCCTGTATCACATGATGAATAAGGAATCTATACAGCATAGGGAACATTCCATTTTGAAACTGCCCATCATGTAGAGTTCCCTGATAACCCATCGTTTCTTCAAATATTCTCATCAGGTGTGCTATTTTGAAGTTTATTGGGTTATGGTCATCATCATTCAACCGCAAACATCTTCTAATCATTCTTTCAGTCACTTGAATCTCATGTATTGCTACTGTTGCTTCAATTCTCCGACCGTTGATATCATCAACTAGTCTTGCAGATCTCCAGAAATCCAATGAATGATTTCTGTAGATGACAGGACTTTCAGTGAAAGCAAAGCTGATATTTGATCGAGCCATCTAAGTAATCATTCTTGCCACCGGCTCGTTGTCAGGTGTAACTTCCAAAAGTGCACACATGGTATGCTTCTTTTCAAAGAAGTACCTGGGTTGTTCTTCTTCTGCCATATCTGAACTTCCCAATCAAACATATTCAAAGTGAAATTAGTCATAAAGTTCAATACTTTAAGTAATTTCAAGGTATAAAAGTGATGAAGAAAGAGAGAAAATCATTAAGAACCTGTTATTCGACAAATTTATAACCTAAAAACAGAAACAGAATATTAGTAATCAGATACATAATCAAATCCCATTATAGTCTAATCGTGATCGGAAAACACATTATTATTGCTTACCGAGTCGGAATTAGAGGGTTGATTCAAATTAGGGTTTGGATTAATAATGAATGCGATAAGTCGGTTTAGGTTTCTTTGTGAGTAAGCAGTTGCAGTGGAATGAGAAAGAGGGAAAAGTAATGTTGAAAAATTTTCCTAACTCCCTCTTATATACCTTTTGAAAGTGAGTTTTAAATGCTTTTTGTCATTTTGTGAATTATTAACTGTCAAATAGTAACATTATCCACTTGATATATTAAAAACATTTATTATCATTTAAGTTAATAAAACCTTACTCGGAAAGTTTAATATATCCAAAGTCTACTCGGTATACATCCACCTACACAAAGCTTACCCAAATAAAAACATCAAACCTTGATTGGTCAAGCTAAGTAATTTAAAGCCAAGACACTATGAAGAAAGCTTACCCGAAATACGTGATTTCTTGAGAACATAATCACAAGGAAATATCAAATAAGCATCCTTGCTAGGAATCAATTAAGACACCCGTATAAATTTCTTAAATTCAAATTAAATGACTCAATTTAGCATAAACCTTTTCATATTTGAACAAACATACTAAGAAACATATTCAATCAAGTATACTTGGAAGCATAGTGTGCCCGAGCAACCTTCACAATGTTTTATCGTGCCCGAACAACCTTCTTATGCAAGGTATACCCGAATAACCTTCCTAGAATACAAAGTGTGCCCGGAAAAGGACTTCTAGCAGACAGTGTACTCGGAAAGTCAAGTTTTGAAATTACCAAGTATATTGAGGGAACATAATTGTACCCGAAATATAAAGTGTGCCCGGAAAACAAAGTTTGCCCGGAAACACTTGTAATATCAAACGAAATCATAAACTCAAATATCACAGAGCATGTTAGGAATGAAATTAAAACACATAAACATTTAAGTGTGCTATAGTCTAAAAATTTCAAAACAGCTTGCCCGAATACCCTATGTTAGCACTAAGCTTGCTATGATACACATATTCAATCATCAGGTATGCCCCTACCCGAGGGATTTTAACATGTCAAACCATACCCGAAAATGACAAACTTAAATAATAGTATCTAAGTGTGCCCGGAAGGGTTAACAAACCTTTCCAAACAACATATTCACACAAATCACAAAGCTTACCTGGTGTACTATTCTTAAGTTCACAAAGTTTGCTTGAACTAATAATCAGCATATAAAATGCAAAGCTTGCCCGAAACAAGAATTTCTTGTTAAAAGCTAGCTATAACACATAATCATATCAAGACTTCAAACTTGCTCGGGAAATGAGTACACCAGTGTACTCTACCCGGAAAGTGTAAACACTTCAAAGCATGCCCGAAAATCATAAACTTAGTCAAAAGTGACTAAGCCTGCCCGGAAAGGTCATAAAGCATCAAACCTTACCCGAACTAACATATTCAAACATATTCAACTGTTTTGTGTCCGGAAAGATTATAAAACATCAGACCTTACCCGAACTTACATATTCAACCTATTAAAGGCAAAATGCAACACTTTTTTACTTAAACCATTTGTAAAAAAATATTTTCAATTAAAGATCATAGTTTAAGAGCAAATGGTGCATTTAGAGATCAAATTTCAGTTATATTTCTCTTCAAAATAGTTTCTTCCTTTTTCTGAAAAGATCTCAAGAATGAGATCATATTGACTAAGTAGCTTTCTCAATACTTCATTCTCAGCATTATTATGACAACATAGATAGGTTAACAGCAGGTATTAACTTAGCATGAATTTCATTTCTTTGGTGATATTATTAAGGTTCAATTTAAGCATAATGCATTAATGGTCAACACTGTGCTATGATGCCTCATATCTCTTCTCAAAGCTTATTTGGCTTTCCCCAAATCACCCCAATTTGACTCCAACCTCCTGTATTTGGTCAAAAACTTGTTTTTGTATGACAGATTTTATTGGATCTTTTTGTATTTTTGATATTCAAACATATATAGAGGTTAAACGTTGGACTTACTGTTAAATAATAGGCCTTTCATTCAAGATGAGACAAATTTTGTCAACATCTTTGTAGTTCTTAGTTGTAACCCTCTTGTTTGATAAAATATTTAAAACACTTATCAACTTTTGGTTGATTTATTCATTCTTCCCCTTGTTTTGATATTTTCTCAAATTTTCTAACACATATTCTTTGTCATATTTAAAGATGTTTCATTTTTGGTTGACCAAATAACAATAGGCTTGTGTATGACTGGGTAATCACTTTTCTGCCTATCACTTGGAGAGATTTATCTTGAGACATGCAAAGAAAACTATGTATCTCCACATAAAGATTAGAATATTCATTATGTTTATATCACCTTAGATTTTACATCATCATGAGAAAGCAACCATACATGTTAATGACTATACTAAGGTCCTTTTAGCCTATTAAATCCATATGATTGGCTAAGTAGTCAATGTAATATCATTTCCCAAATAAATTCAGTTTAATATTCAGTCACCCTAATTTCTCTTCATTGGCAGGTAAATGGCTATCCTGTTTGATCACAAGTGATCAACAGGACCAAACATACATGTGAATATATGTCCTTTCAAAGTCAGAGCTATTGACAAAGATTTAAGTGAAGGAATAAGAAACAAGTCATTATTGCCCCAAATGCATTCAGTTTTCAAGTCAATGGCTATCCTTTGAATCTTTTGAGATTTAAGGACCAAACATACTTGAACTGAATGACATAGTTTTCAGTTTTCAGGTCAATGCATGTCCTTCCAACTGGGCAAATGACATAGTTTTAAGCAAAAATAACTACTTGAGTCTTTTCTTTAAAAATCCTTCTTTTAAGCTTCTTTAAAGCTTGAACTGAATAATCTTATCATATCTCAGCACCATTAATCAACTTGCTCATGTTTTGACCAAAATAAAGTATTTATGCAAAATTCATTGGAAAACTTCATTTTATCACTTAATTTTGACATAAGACTCATTTTGACATAAACATTTGTAACATAATCAAATCTTAATCACACACAACATTATCAGGACAAACAAACAATATCAATATTCAAGTTTAAGCCTATCCTAACAACATAAAGTGATCAGATAAAGTACATATTCAAGCAATTAAGCAGTGATGTCAGATAAGCTTATATCAGCTAGTAATTCATAACAAGAACACGTATCCTAACATCACACATGTACATCCACTGATAATCATGCAAACATATCAATCAAATCAATCATGTCAAATTTTACACACATAATCAGTTAAAGCACATAACAGTTAACATATCAAACAACATAATCAAGCATATTCACTACACCTTCAGTTTGTGTGACCCCTAACAACATAATCAGTTAGCACATAGAGGCACACAACTAGGCACACATCCTTAATCAGATTTCATCAGAGTTGATCATTCCCAGGGCTTTCAGAAGAAAGTTGAACCTGGTTTTATCAAGTGGTTTGGTGAATAGGTCAGCCAAATTATCACTTGTATCAACTCTTTGCATTTCAATCAAACCTTTTTCACTGCAATCTCTGATGAAGTGATGTCTGATTTCAATGTGCTTTGTTGAGTCAAACAATTGACCTAAGGGGGAGATTGTTGAGTCAAAGATTTGACCAAGATGAAGTACATGGAAGATTGGAATCTTCTCAACCTCCTCAGAATTCGCTAAGTATGGATTCGGGCACACCTTAGACATCCGAGCAAGGTTTTACTTAGCCGGGTACGATATTTTGTCTATCGGGCAAGGTTAACTTCAAGTAGTCTTCTTTAGTGGATATCTGAGCAGGGTTTGTAAATTAGTGTATTACCGGGCAAGGTTCACTAGTTTATGTAAATCCGGGCAAGGTTCACTTTATCAAGCAAGTCTGTTCTACATAGCCAAGTAAAGTTCACTCCCGAGTAAGCTTTTGGCTAACCAAGTCCATGAAGCCAAGTGATTGGAAGACCGGGCAAGGTATTCATTAATAATAGTGGTCCGAACATGCTTGATGATTGAAATGAAATATCATTAAGTAACATCGGGCAAGGTTCAACTCAAGCAAAGAACAGTACTCCCGAGTACACTTTGCTAATAAGTTATTTTATAGCAAAGAGTTGAAATGGATCATTGAAGAACAAGTTTGCTCGTAAGAGTTTGTCGGCCAAAGTCTGTCAAAGTCAAGAAGATTGAAGTCTACCCGGTGAGTATTTTACTTGGTAAAATACTCTTCAAGTAAAGTCTACCCGGAAACTGATCCCGGGCACACTTTTATATTACCAAGTCCTGAAGGATGGCAGAGTACACAGCGTACTAGGAAAATGAAGATTGATGCAAAGCCTACCCGGAAGACTTGTTTTACACTTAGATTATTTTGAATATGTAATTTGATTATGTACACTGTATTTAGGGTTTCTAGAAGGAATGACAGCTGTAAAGGAGGTGTCAGGCCTATAAAAGGAATAATTTAGGGCATGCCTCCTAAGGCAGACAGACTCATTAATTCGGAGAGAATATTTGTGAGTGTGACGGCTGTCTTAGAATAGCACGGATATAACTTTCCTATCAAGAAACCCTAAATCGATTATCCTTTTGTATGATGAACTTTGTATGAATGGAAATTTTTTGAGTGAATCTTGTTTGTGTTATCTACCTCTTATTATTAATTGCAACTATCATGTTTGTTATTGATTCCGCCTTTAACAAACCGTAATCTTTCTAAATATAACAAACCGTCATTAACTCCCTTGTCGACACATCAATCTGGGTGAGTTATGACATGATTAAGTAAGATCCAGCTGAAATCAGGGACCTGACAAGTGGTATCAGAGCTTGTTGCTGCTATTTTGGAAAGATTGTTGCTGATTGAAGATTTGAAGAAGAATGACGTAAGCAGATCACTGTTACATTGAAAAGTGACGTCAGCAGCTCTGTTCTTCATTTTTCTTCCAAATCTACAATCATTTGGTGTTTTCTCTTCCTTGTTCTATTTAAAGTTTTAATCTTTATATCTAAATCTTGTTCTTAACGAATCAGACACCTCAGATCTGAACTATTGTTTTCAGATCTGAATATTTTTGAAACTCTGTTTTTATAAAGAAATTATTTTTGTTTTTCACAAAATGTCTGGTTACGAGGAACAAGAAGTCTCTACTAACAAGATTCCTAGGTTGTATGGACAGGAAAATTTCACAAAATGGAAGGTCTTGTTTGAAGCATCCGTTTGCTATAATGATGTTGATATGTGGAACTCCATCAAGAATGGTCCACAAGGAGAAGCTGCAAAAGGGGCAAATGCAGCTGCAACTGCTGCTGTAAGAGAAAGAATGAGAAATGTTGATGACAAGGCTTTAGCTATGTTGAAGCTAGGTCTGTCTTGGGAAATACTTACGAAGGTTTCACATCATCCCAATGCCAAGGCAATGTATGATGCAATACTTGAGGGAATTGTTGAGCTCAAAAACATCAAGAAGCAGAGACTGAAGCAGCAGCTAGAAAGATTTAAGTACAAAGATGGAGAAAGGTTGAAGTCTATCCTTGAAAGGTTTTTGGGAATAGTGAATGATCTCAGGACCACTGACTATGTTATGACAGAATTTGATCTGAATACAAAACTGCTCAACTCTATGCCAAAGGAATGGTACACTGCCTGCAAGTTCATCCTTACAAAGCACAACTTCAATGAGCTAAAAGTGGATGATGTAGTGTGCTTTCTTCAAGCTGCAGAAATAGAGATGATAGAGAATGAAATGATTAAGGAGGAAAGACCCTGCTTCAATGTTTCAAATGCATTGATTGCACCTATGGGTAATTTGACTACCAAGAATCAACAGCAGATTCCTATCATTGAAGAACCTATTGAACTTAATTCTGATACTCCAAAATCATTTGTTGGAGTTAGCAATCAAGGAAACCAGCAAAGATTCAATGTGCAGCTGATTGATGACACTGATTCTGCCTCTATGGCAAGTGGGGATGTTCCTCACACAAGTGGTGGAAATGGTCAAGGCAGTGATACACAAGCCTTGCTTTCAATGTTCACTGAGTCATATAATGCATTTGTTGCAAAGAATCTAATTCACACAAGTGTAGTACAAGATGATCTTGAGCAGATAGATGCTGATGATTTGGAGGATATGGATTTAAAGTGGCAAGCAGCCATGTTGGCTCTTAGAAGCAAGAGGCTTTACAACAGGACTGGTAGGTCACTCCTATCAGGACCAAATGAAAGAATTGGTTTTGACAAGTCAAAAGTCATCTGCTATAACTGCCAACAGCCTGGACATTTTGCAAGAGAATGCAACCTGCCAAGGAACTATCAGATGAATCAATTCCAGAATCAACAGCCAAGAGGTCAGCAGCAATACCAGCAAAATCAGCAAAGAAACAACAACCAAAACTTCAATAACAACCAAAACTTCAACAACAACTTCAATCTTAACAACAACTACAATCCCAACTTCAACAACTTTCAGCCTCAAATGAATAATCTTAATCAAAGTATGCAACAGAATCAAGGTTTTCAAATGAACAACAATCAAAACCTTCAAGCAGTTCAAAATGTTCCAAACAACCCTGTTCCAGCCAACCAAAATCAACCAAGAAATCAAGGAAATGTGGCAGTGACTACACAACATGAAGAAAATTTTGATTGGAGCAATCATGAAGAAGATATTGCAGATGATATCAAGAGGGCAAATGTGGCATTCATGGCCATAATTGAGAAAGAAGCTGGATCATCATCTCAGGTACATTCTGCTTCCACTATTGATTTAACTTAAGTTATCAATGAACTAAAAATGAAAGTAGGCAAGCTGGAAAGTGAGTGTTTTAAGAAACAAAGTATCATCAATGCATATGAGGCAAGTGAATTGGTAAGTGAAGAAAGAATGAAAAGTTTGGAGGAAGACTGTGTAAATAGTTACAGAGCTCAGAAAAGATTCACCACTGAGATTGATGGATTGAAGAAAATGATTATAGAAGAGAAGTTACTGAACACAAAACTGCAAGTTGACAATGAATTCTTGAAGAACTTGGTCTCCACTGGAAACATCTGTGGAATTCTAAACCAAGTTAAGGAAGAAGATAAATACAAAGCAGTACCACCACCATTCAACAACAACTTTATGCCAAAAGTTGATAAAGAGAAAAGAAATGCATATCTACAATAATTCAAAGATGTCTTTCAAGACAAAGAAGAACTTGTAGATTTGTACAAGAATGTTGAGGTGAGTGAAAAAGGAGAGTTTGTTGTGAAGAAAGAACTGAAAGAAGAAAAGTCAATTGGAGTTCAAGTCTCTGAAGATAACCTTAAGTCAATTGACTTGAATCAAGATGATTGAGTGATTTGAGTGATCAAATTACTGAAGAGGAACTTAAAGCTGCTGAAAGAGGAAGAAAATATAAGAAACCAGAATCAGTTGATAAACTTCCAAAGTATCCACCAGTCACATCAAGAATGAAGAAACATAATGAAAGAATGAAAAGAGAACATGTGTCCTTTGACATATGTGAAAGGAAGAAAGTAAACTACAATGCTGTAAGGCCTCCAAGCTAAGAAGTATTGGAAAGGATAAAGCAGAATAACAAGAAAAGGGTGAAAGAAGATGTTAATGTTGAAAACTTTATTCCAGTTTACCCTATTTTCTCAAGCATTGAAGATTTTGACATTGGAGAAGTAGAAACAATGGAAGAATATGAAAAAGGAAATCAAGACAAAGGGAAAACATTGAGGGAGAACCCTTGAGTATAAGAGAAATTGTTTTTGTTAAAGGGAAAGTGGAAAGAAGTGACATATGGATAGCTGAATTTGTTCCCTTCTCAATTGATTTGACAGTTTAAAATCTAAGAAGACCATTGGAGTCAATGAGCCAAGACCAAGTGAAAGGTTCAAGAAACCAAAAGAACATTAAATATTCAAAGGAAAGGTTTGGTGCAAGAAGTGTGATGAGTATGGGCATCATACAGACTCATGTAATGAAAGACTCAAATTCAAGCCTTTACATGTCCCAGATGAAACAAAGTATGGACAAGAATTTGTGGCTTACAAAATGAACTATGAAAATTACTTGGGTATGGGAAAGGTTTGTGAAGAGGAAGTACTAGAAAATAAGAGCCAAGGGCATTCACTGAAAGCAAAGAAACATGTGAACAAACCTGTTAACAAGGGTAAATCTACAGTGAAGCATGTAAAAACTGTTAAGAAGGGCTCTCAACCCTTGAGAACAATCCCAAAAAGGGATACTCAATCTGTCAAATCTGATAGTTCTCAAGGATCATCAAGCAGTGAGAAGACAAGAAAAGATGCATATCCTAGAAAGAAACCAACAGAACTCACTGGTGATGAGAAATTTCTGTTAAAGCATGGATTTGAACCACAAGGTTTTCTTTGGAAGCCTAAAATAGAAACAAAGGTTGAGCAAGTTACCGATGTGAGAGATTACTGTGAAAAGAAGGATTATGTGATAAAGGAGTGTGACACTGACTCTACTGAGCATCAGAACTCAACCTCACTAGAAAACCCCAAGAGAGTGTGGTTATGAAACAGATAATTCAGATAATCTACAAATCACTCATGAAGATCCTGAACCAACAACACTCACTTCCCAAGCTGTGTCTGAAACTGAATCTGATGAGCTGCAAGATGATAAGGCTTGCACTTCATCACTCAACTAATCAAATTTTCTTTGTATGTGCAGGAACAGTCCACTCCTCTAAATGACATATGGTACATGGATAGTGGATGTTCCAGGCACATGAATTGTGACAAGATATCGCTTGTCAATTATGAAGAAAAATATGAAGTTCCAGTAGCTTTTGGGAGTAATGAGAATGGTGGAAAGATTGTTAGAAAAGGAATCTTAACAAATGGGAAAGTCTCATTTGATAATGTATTTCATGTTGAAGGTCTTCAGTACAATCTGCTGAGTATATCACAAATGTGTGATAAGGGATACAAAGTCAGTTTTGATGATTAACACTGTTTCATTCTAAAACCTGAATTTGTGATTCCACCTGAAATGGTTATGATGATGGCACCAAGAAATGGTAACTTGTATGAATTGAATATGAAAGAAGCTATTTCAAGAGGAGGTGCATGTTTTGTTTCCAAAGCCACTGAAAATGAGTTAAAATTGTGGCATAGGAAACTGTGTCATGTGAACTTGAAGAACATGAATAGACTTGTTAAAGGTGAGCATGTCATAGGCTTACCTACAAGAGAGTTAAAATTGGAAGATCATTAAAGTTCATGCCAAAAAGGAAAACAACACAAATCTACTCATAAGCCAAAACTCATCAACTCAATTATTCAAGCACTTGAATTACTTCACATGGATCTCTTTGGTCCTGTGAGTGTACCAAGTATAGGAAAGAAAAGATATTGTCTTGTGATCATTGATGACTATTCAAGATACTTGGGTTTATTTCTTATGTACCAAGGATGAGACTACAAAGTTGATTAAAGGTTGTGTAACAATGATTAAGAACAAGTTGAATAAGAAAATCAAGATAATGAGAAGTGACAATGGTACTGAGTTCAAGAATGGAGTTATGTAAGAATTTTGTGTAGTGAAAGGAATACTACAACAATTCTCAGCTCCTAGAACTCCTGAACAAAATGGTGTTGCAGAAAGAAGAAATAGAACCTTGATTGAAGCTGCAAGAACCATGTTAGCTGATGCAAATTTACCTGTCACTTTTTGGGCTGAAGCCATAAATACAGCCTGCTATGTTCAGAACAGGTTACTTGTCAACAAAAAGCATAACAAAACTCCATATGAAATATTTCACAACAGAAAGCCTTACATTAAGTTCTTCAATCCCTTTGGATGCAAATGTTTTCTTCTGAACACAAGGGACTATTTGAACAAGTTTCAAACAAAATCCCTAGACTGTTTCTTTGTTGGATATTCTACACACTCAAAAGCTTACAGAGTATATGTGAAAGACCATTTGAGTGTTATAGAATCATCTGACATCATCTTTAATGAGAATCAATTCAATACAGTTGATGGTGCAATATGGATGTTTGATCATGAAAAGTTAATAAGGTCTTTCAAGATTTATCCTGAAGACTTTGATGAATCTTTCTATAAGACCAGTGAAATTGAAGAGAAAAAGAAGAAATCATTGGACTTGGAAGAATTATGGAAAAAGGTTGCTAGAAAAGAAAAGGAGTATACTTTTGTGAAGAATTCCTCATGTGATATTGGTGAACCTGATCAAGAAAACAATCACAATGTTGAACATGATCATACTGAGAACAATCAAGACAATCAAGATGTACAGAATGATCATGTTCAAAATGAGGGTGACACAAGCAACCAAGCAAGTGGAGAAGAAGCTGCATCTACAACAAGATTTCAAGATCTATTTCAAAGATTGAACTTGGAAAACAATGGCGCATCTACTTCAGGCCAACATAATGATGAAGCTCCAGAATTTCATGATGCAGAAACTGATTTGATCATTGAAGAACCAGATCTCAATGAAACAAATCTTGACACAAATTTGTCTACAGATATGATTGTACAAACTCCTTATGTGGAAACGAATCATCCTTCTGAAAACATCATTGGAGATTTGCATGAAAGAATTACAAGAAGTCATTCTTAAATTGCAAACATCTATCTTTACTCCTGCTTTCTATCCCAAATAGAGCCAAAGAACATTGCTCAAGCACTGAAAGACAATAGTTGGGTGGAAGCAATGCAAGAGGAACTGGCACAGTTCAGAGACCTACATGTGTGGGATTTTGTTGATAGGCCAAGAGACATATATGCAATTGGAACAAAATGGGTTTTTAGAAACAAAAGGGATGAGAGGGGTTTGGTGATTAAGAATAAAGCTAGACTTGTAGCACTGGGATGTCTTCAAGAAGAAGGAATAGACTTTGAGGAAGTTTTTGCTCCTGTTGAAAGACTTGAAGCTATCAGGATTTTTCTTGCATATGCTGCCTCAAAGAACATTAAAGTGTTCCAGCTGGATGTTAAGTCTGCATTTCTAAATGGAAAGATTGATGAAGAGGTGTATGTAGCTCAACCTCCAGGTTTTGAGGATCCAATGTATCCAAACAGGGTGTATAAGCTAAACAAAGCTCTTTATGGATTGCATCAGACTCCTAGAGCATGGTATGATGAGCTGTCAAATCATCTTCTTGAAAATGGTTTTACCAGAGGGGCCATTGACAAGACACTCTTCTTCAAAAGAAAGGGATCAGACATACTACTGTTACAAGTATATGTTGATGATATCATCTTTGGTTCAACCAATGAACATATGTGTTTGGAGTTTAAAGAGGTGATGAAATCCAAATACAACATGAGCTCTATGGGAGAAAAGAACTTCTTTCTAGGATTGCAAGTTCAACAGAAAGCTGAAGGGATTTTCATTCACCAAAATAAATATGTACAAGACATCTTGAACAAGTTCAACCGTCATGAATACAAAACTGCTTCAACTCCAATGGACACCAAAGAAAAGATAATTGCAGATGAAAAGGAGGAGCCTGTAGATGAACATGAATATAGAGCCAAAATTGGATCCCTGATGTATCTGACTGCAACAAGACAAGATATCATGTTTGCTGTATGTGTGTGTGCAAGATTCCAATCAAGTCCAAAAGTCTCCCACATGAATGCTGTTAAAAGAATATTCAGATACTTGAAGGGAAGACCAGACTTAGGAATTTGGTATCCAAAGAACCAAGCATTTGATCTGATTGCATATACAGACAGTGACTATGATGGCTGTAACATGAGAAGAAAGTCAACCTCAGGAGGATGTTAGTTTTTGGGTGAAAGGCTAGTGTCATGGCAATGCAAGAAGCAAACTACAGTATCAATCTCCACTGCAGAAGCTGAGTATGTTGCTGCATCTGCCTGCTGTGCACAAGTTCTATGGATTCAAAATCAGATGCTGGACTATGGTTTGAATTTTCTGAACACCCCTATTCTTATTGACAATACTGCTGCATACTTTACTGTTAAAAATCCTGTTCAACATTCTAAAACTAAGCACATTGAAATCAAACATCACTTCATCAGATATTGCAGTGAAAAAGGTTTGATTAAAATGCAAAGAGTTGATACAAGTGACAATTTGGCTGACCTATTCACCAAACCACTTGATTGAACCATGTTCAACTTTCTTTTGAAAGCCCTGGGAATGATCAACTCTGATGAAATCTGATTAAGGATATGTGCTTGATTGTGTACCTCGATGTGCTAACTGATTACTTTATTTAGAGGTTTCACAAATTGAATGTTATGTGAATATGCTTGAGTATGATTCTGATTATGCTACTGAATGTGTTAACTGTTATGTGCCTTAACTGATCAAGTGTGCAAAGTTTTAATATAACTGTCTGTTTGATATGTTTGCATGTTTATCAGTTGATGTGCATTTGTGATGTTAGGATAAGTGTTCTTGATATGATCTACTTGTTTGAACAAGCTTTTCTGACATCATTGCTTAATTGCTTGAATATGTGCTTTATCTGATCTTCTGATGTTATTAAGATAGGTTAGAATTTGATTGTTAGTACTGTCTACCTGTCTTGATGATATCATGTTTGATTAAGATTTGATTATGTGCTGCAACTGTTTATGTCAAAATATGTTTTATGTCAAAATTAAGTGGTAAAAATGAAATTTTCTAATGAATTTTGCATAAATACTTTATTTTGATAAAAACATGAACAAGTTGTTAATGGTGTAGAGATATGATAAGATTATTCAGTTCAAGCTTTAAAGAAGCTTAAAAGGAAGGATTTTTTTTAAGAAAAGACTCAAGTAGTTATTATTGCTGAAAATTATGTCATTTGCCCAGTTGGAAGCACATGCACTTGTGTATGTTTGGTCCTAGAATCTCTACAGATTCAAAGGATAGCCATTGACCTGAAAACTGAATACATTTGGGACAATTATGACTTGTTTCTTATTCCTTCACTTAAAACTATGTCAATAGCTCTGACTTTGAAAGAACATATATTCACATGTATGTTTGGTCCTGCTGACCACTTCTGGTCAAACAGGATAGCCATTTACCTGCCAATAAAGAGATATTGGGGTGATTGAATATTAAACTGTTTTTATATGGGAAATTATAGTACATTGACTACTTAGCCAATCATATGGAATTAATAGGCTAAAAGGACCATAGTATAGTCATTAACATGTATGGTTGCTTTCCCATGATGATGTAAAATCTAAGGTGATATAAACATAATAAATATGCTAATCTTTATGTGGAGATACATAGTTGTCTTTGCATGTCTCAGTATAAATCTCTCCGAATGATAGGCAGAAAAGTGATTACCCAGTCATACACAAGCCTGTTGTTATTTTGTCAACCAAAAATGAAACATCTTTAAATATGACAAAGAATATGTGTTAGACAATTTGAGAAAATATCAAAAACAAGGGGAAGAATGAATAAATCAACCAAAAGTTGATAAGTGTTTTAAATATTTTATCAAACAAGAGGTTACAACTAAGAACTACAAAGATGTTGACATAATCTGTCTCATCTTGAATGAAAGGCTTGTTAACAAACAGTAAGTCTAACATTCAACCTCTATATATGTTTGAAAATCAAAAATACAAAAAGATTCAATAAGTTCTGTCATACAAAAAACAAGTTTTTGACCAAATACAGGAGGTTGGAGTCAAATTGGGGTGATTTGGGGAATGCCAAATAAGCTTTGAGAAGAGATATGAGGCATCATAGCACAGTGTTGACCATTAATGCATTATGCTAAAATTGAACCTTAATCATATCACCAAAGAAATGAAATTCATGCTAAGTTTATACCTGCTGTTAACCTATCTATGTTGTCATAATAATGCTGAGAATGAAGTATTGAGAAAGCTACTTAGTCAATATGATCCCTTTCTTGAGATCTTTTCAGTTAAAGAAAGAAACTGTTTTGAAGAGAAACACAACTGAAATTTGATCTCTAAATGCACCATTTGCTCTTAAACTATGATCTTCAATGAAAGATATAAATTTGACAAGTGGTTTAAGTCAAAAAATGTTGCATTTTACCTTTAATTGGCTGAATATGTAAGTTCGGGTAAGGTTTGATGTTTTATAACCTTTCCGGGTACAAAACAGTTGAATATGTTTGAATATGTTATTTCGGGTAAGGTTTGATGATTTATGACCTTTCCGGGCAAGCTTAGTCATTTTTGACTAAGTCTATGATTTTCGGGCATGCATTGAAATGTTTTACACTTTCCGGGTAGAGTACACTATTGTACTATTTTCCCGAGCAAGCTTGAAGTCTTGAGATGATTATGTGATATAGCTAGCTTTTAACAAGAAATTCTTGTTCCGGGCAAGCTTTGCATTTTTTATACTGATTGTTATTCCAAGAAAACTTTGTGAACTTAAGTTAGTACACCGAGTAAGATTTGTGATTTGTGTGAAAATGTTGTAAGGAAAGATTTGTTAACCTTTCCGGGCACACTTAGATATTTTTATTTAAGTTTGTCATTTTCGGGTATGGTTTGATCTGTTGAAATCCCTTGGGTAAGAGCATACCTGATGATTGAATATGAGTTTCCTAGTAAGCATATTGCTAACTTTGGTGTTTTGGGCAAGCTATTTTATGTGTTTTTAATCTCATTTACATAGCATGCTCTGTGATATTTGTGTTTATAATCTCTTTGAAATTACAAGTGTTTTCGGGTAAATCTTGTTTTCCGGGCACACTTTATATTTCGGGTACATTTTTGTTCCCTCAATATACTTGGTAATTTCAAAACTTAACTTTCCGAGTACACTGTCTGCTAGAAGTCTTTTCCGGGCACACTTTGTACTATAGGAAGGTTATTCGGGTATACTTTGCATAAGAATGTCGTTCAGGCACACTATATTTCCAAATATGCTTGAATGTATATGTTTTGAGTATGATTGTTTGATTATGATTCTTATTTCATTAGGGTTTATGCTAGATCAAATCATTTAAGTTGGATTCAAGAAATGTATATGGGGATCTTAATTGATTCCAGTAAGAATGATTATTTGATATTTCATACTTGATTATTTGCCTTGTGATTGATTTCTCAAGAAATCTAGTATTTCAGGTAAGCTTTCTTCATAATGTCTTGGCTTTAAATTACTTTGATTGACCAAGCAAGGTTTGATGTTTTATTTTTCGGGTAAGCTTTGTAAGTGGAAGTATACCGAGTAGACTTTGGATATATTAAACTTTCCGAGTAAGGTTTTATTAACTTAAAAGATAAATATTGTTTTTAATATATCAAGTGGATAATGTTACTGTGTGACAGCTAATAATTCACAAAATGACAAAAAGCATTTAAAACCCACTTTCAAAAGGTATATAAGAGGTAGTTAGGCAAAATTTTCAACATTACTTTTCCCTCTCTCTCCTTCCACTGCAACTCCTTACTCCCAAATAAACCTAACTGACTTATCGCAACCAAACCTTAATCCAAACCCTAACTTGAATCAGCCCTCTAATTCCGACTCGGTAAGCAACATTAATGTGTTTTCCGACCATGATTAGACTATAATGGGCTTCGATTATGTATCTGATTACTAATACTTTGTTTATGTGTTTAGGTTATAAACTTGTCGAAGAACAAGTTCTTGATGATTTTTCTTTCTCTTTCTTCTTCATCTTTATACCTTGAAATTACTTAAAGTACTGAACTTTATGACTAATTTCACTTTGAATATGTTTGATTGTGATGTTCAGATATGGCAGAAAAAGAACAGCCCAAGTACTTCTTTGAAAAGAAACATAATATGTGTGCACTTCTGCAAGTCACACCTGACAATGAGCCGGTGGCACCAATGATTACATGGATGGCTCGATCAAATGTCAGTTTTGCCTTTACTGAAAGTCCTGTCATCTACAGAAATCACTCACTTGATTTCTGGAGATCTGCAACACTTGTGGATGACATAAATGGCCGAAGAATTGAAGCCTCTGTTGCTAGCCATGAGATACATGTGACTGAACGAATGATCAGAAGATGTTTGCAGTTGCGTGATGATGACCATAACCATATAGACTTCAATATAGCACACCTGATGAGAATATTTGAAGAGACGATGGGTTATCAGGGAACTGTACATGATGGGCAGTTTCAAAAGGGGATGTTTCCTATGTTGTATAGATTCCTCATTCATCATGTGATACAGGGGTTTGCACCAAGAAAAGGATCATGGACTTTGATGAGTCATGATTTGGCAAATTCTACTGTTGGGATTATGTTTGATCTACCCTTCAATTTTTCAAAAATGATATTTGAAGGATTAGTATCAAACTTGAAGAAGGCAGAGAAGAACAGATTCTTAAAATATCCAAGGTTCCTGCAAATAATCTTTAACACAGAATTACAAGATCTACCCACTATGGGAATTACACACCTACTGCAGAACCCTGACACTTACAAGAGAATTAAGAATCCAAGTGTTGCCAATAGATTCAATGTTGAAGCTCCTTTTGAGATCCTGCCATGGTTGTTAAACCATGACTTGGAGGTGATGCCAGTGCCTGAGTTAAGCTCAGAGGAGGAAGGAGTTGATGATGTTGAGAGTGATGATGGAGACTCTGATGATGAAGATGATGATGTGAATGGAGATGATGGAGGAGCTGGAGTAGCTATGAACATTGTTGCACCTGATCAGGGGGAGCAACTTGAGCAAACAGAACAACCTATTCCAACACCATCACAGTCACCACCACACATTGACCAACCCATTATACCTTCACCACCACAAACTCCACCACATCAAACCACTCAATCCCCACCTCAAACCCTAACCATAAGCCACCCAGAAACATCAACACATACATCCCCAACACCACAAATACCAACAACATATAGCTCAACTCACACAGATTCATTCATTCCAAGCCCACCTCATACACAATCACCACCACTATCCATGTTTCAAACCCACACCACAAACCAAGCATAGCCTGAATATGAACAATTCACTGCATCACCACCTACAACACCACCCACTGACACTGACCTGTTGACCTTGTTAAAAGAAAATGCTGAACTGAAGAGAAGGAATGAGGAGGTGACAGAGGAGAATGTGATGTTATTAGAGAAGTTGGTACAAGCTGAAATGAGAATCAAATCCCTGGAGCAGGAGGTTGAGAAGACCTCAGCTGCCCCAAAACAGGGGGAGATTGAAAGTATGCCAACTGTCTCTGGTGCAAATGTTGAAACTGAAACTGTAACAGTTGTAGAGACTGCAGACAGTTTGAAATTGATTTTGAATATGTATGATAGTGAGGATGAGGATAGTGAGGAGAGGATAATTGAAGAGATTAATTATGAAGCAGATATGTCTGATGTTGCAGAACAGGAGTATGATGTGAATGATGAGATTGTGAGAGTAGTATGGAGTGAAGAGAATGTTGAGACAGTGGATGAGACTGAAAAGACAAATGTTGAGGAGAATGTAGAGAATGTAGCTGCAACTGATATGGCTACTGATGTCTTAACTGACATGCAAATTGGAGTTGAGACAACTGAAGTATTGAATGCAGGAGATACTGCTGTTGAGGAGCCCATCACTCAAACTGAACAACCAGAAAGCTCCAAGAGAGCAGGGTATGATCCTGAGTTAGAAGCATTAGAAAAGGAAATTGATGACTATGTACAGTCTGAGGATGAAAAGGATATGAGGAGGAGGATTTAGAAAGGTAAGGCAAAAGTCAGTGTAGAAGAGCCTGTTAAGGCATATCCAGAAAAAGATGTGGCATTTAAAAATGATGATATTTCCAATGAAGAGGCCTTAAGAGAACAAGAGAACATTCTGAGAGAAACAAGACATAGAGAGATATTGGCTCAATCCATGACTCCTGAAGAAATAGCTGAACAGGAGATCTTGATCAAACAAGCCGAACTTGCAAAGGAAATTATTGATGATGTGGCTGATCAAGAAGCAATTGAAACTTTGATTATGATGAACAGAGCTGAGGAAGCTGACAATTCCCTAGCTATGATGGTCAGCATGTTTCAACCCCAAAGTCAACCAGAAAAGAAGTCAGCTGAAACTACAGAACCAACCATTATGAATACAAATATGATGACTGAAGAAGAGATTGTTGAGTCCATTGCTTCAATGGCTGCAAGAAATGGACTGAACAGGTAAAAGAAGATCTGAAGAAGAACCCAACTGACAGCTGGTCAGAACGGGTGAATGTGACTGAGCCTCATGAAACACTTAACCAGAAAAGAGAGACTTTCTAAACTTCATGAAGAATTTGCTGAAAAAGTCAATAGGTTTGCCAAGACCTACATGAGGAAAAAGAGGACATCTGAGCAGACTGAGCATGAAAGAGCTACTAAGAGGGGCAAGTGGGATGATTAAAAAAGTATTTTGTTGAAACACCAGAAGATGAAGCTAGTCCTATAAGGGCTGTCCCACTACAAACCTTGCAACCAGGTGAAAGAGTTCAAGGTGTTCCTGATGTGCCAATCAGAAGTGAACCAGATCATCCACCTTCTGATGAACCAAAGATTGATGCAATGAATAATTTAACTGAATGAGAGGATGAGTCTGAGGATTCAGATGATGATGATGATGACCTTGAAAATGATCAAGGAAAAACTGTCAAAGCTGCTAATGTTGTGCCTCCTCAAGTCACTTGACTGAGGAACATATGGCAAACATTGAGCTGAGTGTGTTGGAAGCTAAAAAAAAATCCATTGGTTATAAAGTTAAGAAGATTTGGTATAAGCTTCGAAACCCTGACAGCTATGAATGATGATGAATTGAAGCAGAGATTAGAAGAAGAAAATAATACTCTCAAGAAGCTTATGCAACAAAAGAATAGAGATGCCCAGAAATACAGAGATTATCTCAGAAGGGATAACTATTCTGAAAAAAGTCTGTCTCATTTTAACTTTGACCAACTACAAGATTTGTATAACAGTGAAAGAGAAAAGGTCATTGAAAAGTGTGTAAAAGAAAATGAGAAACTTGAAAAGACAGAAGCTTTAAAGAAAAATTTTGGAGGTATGTGTGGATACCTACTGGAAAGAGGTATGAAGAATGAGATTATTGAGAACCTATCCAGAGAATCAGTGTTGGACCAGTACAACAAATTGAAAAGAAAAGAAAAACTGAAGAGGGTCCAAACTGAGAGCTCTAAACAGTCTGAACCAACTGATGAACCTCAAGTAAAGAAGAGAATAACTCAAACTTTGAGGGAGAAGACAAAAGAAAAAGTCAGATCAGTTGAAACCCCTACTCCTCAAGAAGTTAAGCCTGAACCTGAGGATGAACCATTTGTTCCTTGGGAGAATGAAGAGATGATCAACATTCTGAGGAACATAATGATCACTCAAAGGGGAATGAGTGAAGCAGACTTTAATGTCTTGGAAAAGGAGGATCTGAAAAACCTTTTCTATTTTCAAAAGAGTGAATGGGAAAAATCTTTAAGAGAAGGTGAGAACCCAAGATACTATGCAGATGGAAGATTTGTACCTGCTGGGTTGGCAAACACTCCTGGATGGCAAAAAAGTTACTATAACTTAAAGAACGTGGAGAAAATGTTGTTGAACTTTCCAATCTTCCAACTGAAATGGTAGAGGCCATCTACATAAATTTTTCAACTTAAGGCCTGGGAAACCAAAGAAGTCTATTCCTTTCAGGCCTCCAATTTCAAGAAAATTTCCACAAGGTTGAAGAGGTCAAGGGAGGAAGAGGTAAATCAAGCAGTTCTGCACAACAAAGAACAATAAGACCACAGTCTGATGTGGATCTTCCTAGAGAACTGTACTTTGATTATGTCACTGAGTCCTTGAAGGTGATTATGGAAAGTAGACAATTGAGAGAGATTGTTGTTAGGAGTGACTTCCGTGAATATAATGAAGAACAACTGGAAAGGATGGTCACTCTTAGATTGTATGATTATCGAAACAGAAATAAAATGGCAGGTAGACAGATAAATGATCTGTCAAAATTTTTGATGGAAGAAGCTGACAAAGGGTTCAAATTCTTAAAAGAAAAGAGAAATTGGAGAACAATCCAACTTCACAAGTCAAAAAGGACTAGGAAGCTGAGGAGAATGGACATAGCTGAGAGAGATTATCAAATGACTGTCAGAGATGATAATACATTGTCTAACATGAATACATGCATAAGTCTGGGAAGAAGAATGAGACGCCCCAACTACACAGTACAGAAGAATGGCATTATAGCTGAAATTGAATACAAAGAGAATGTTGATCATTTTGTGCTAAGAAACTCTGATGGAAAAATACTGGAGATTATTAAGAAAGATGAAGACTTGACCTGCCTGCATAATGAAGATTTGATGGATATGAGGGTTTTGGCTATACCAGAAAGTCACACTCACTACCAAGCCCTTAATATCTTCAAAATGAAAGCTTCTTCTGAGATAGTCAATCGAAGACAAGCCGTTCATAATGCAAGAAAGAGACAAGATCAATAGAATAGGCTTTGGGTTGTAATGTCTTCGGACAACTTTTGATTATGTAATCTGTTTATGTTATTTAGTCATGTAATTTGACTTTGAATTTGATGTGTATTTTTGACTAAGTGTAAGTAACCTTAGAAATGTTTTGGGTCAGCTGAGGTGTTCCAATATAGGGGGAGATTGTTGAGTCAAACAATTGACCTAAGGGGGAGATTGTTGAGTCAAATATTTGACCAAGATGAAGTACATGGAAGATTGGAATCTTCTCAACCTCCTCAGAATTCGCTAAGTATGGATTCGGGCACACCTTAGACATCCGAGCAAGGTTTTACTTAGCCGGGTATGATATTTTGTCTGTCTGGCAAGGTTAACTTCAAGTAGTCTTCTTTAGTGGATATCCGAGCAGGGTTTGCAAATTAATGTATTACCGGGCAAGGTTCACTAGTTTATGTAAATCCGGGCAAGGTTCACTTTATCAAGCAAGTCTGTTCTTCATAGCCAAGTAAAGTTCACTCCCGAGTAAGCTTTTGGCTAACCAAGTCCATGAAGCCAAGTGATTGGAAGACCGGGAAAGGTATTCATTAATAATAGTGGTCCAAACATCCTTGATGATTGAAATGAAATATCACTAAGTAACATCGGGCAAGGTTCAACTCAAGCAAAGAAAAGTACTCCTGAGTACACTTTGCTAATAAGTTATTTTATAGCAAAGATTTGAAATGGATCATTGAAGAACAAGGTTGCTCGTAAGAGTTTGTCAGGCAAAGTCTGGCAAAGTCAAGAAGATTGAAGTCTACCCGGTGAGTATTTTACTTGGTAAAATACTCTTCAAGTAAAGTCTACCCGGAAACTGATCCCGGGCACACTTCTATGTTACCAAGTCCTGAAGGATGGCAGAGTACACAGCGTACTCGGAAAATGAAGATTGATGCAAAGCCTACCCGGAAGACTTGTTTTACACTTATATTATTTTGAATATGTAATTTGATTATGTACGTTGTATTTAGGGTTTCTAGAATGAATGACAGCTGTAAATGAGGTGTCAGGCCTATAAAAGGAATAATTTAGGGCACGCCTCCTAAGGCAAACAGACTCATTAATTCATAGAGAATATTTGTGAGTGTGACGACTGTCTTAGAATAGTACGGATATAACTTTCTTATCAAGAAACCCTAAATCGATTATCCTTTTGTATGATGAACTTTGTATGAATAGAAATCTTTTGAGTGAATCTTGTTTGTGTTATCTACCTCTGATTATTAATTGCAACTATCATGTTTGTTATTGATTCCGCCTTTAACAAACAGTAATCTTTCTAAATATAGCAACCCATCATTAACTCCCTTGTCGACACATCAATCTGTGTGAGTTATGACATGATTAAGTAAGATCCAGCTGAAATCGGGGACCTGACATGCTTAGTTTTAGAATGCTGAACTGAATTCTTAACAGTAAAATATGCTGCAGTATTAACAATAAGAATATGGGTGTTCAGAAAACTCAAACCATAGTCTAGCATCTGATTTTGAATCCATAGAACTTGTGCACAGCAGGCAGATGCAGCAACATATTCAGCTTCTGCAGTAGAGATTGAGACAGTAGTCTGCTTCTTGCATTGCCATGACACTAGCCTTTCACCCAAAAATTGACATCCTCCTGAGGTTAACTTTCTGCTCATGTTACAACCATCATAATCACTGTCTGTATATGCAATCAGATCAAAAGATTGGTTCTTTGGGTACCAAATTCCTAAGTCTGGTCTTCCCTTCAAATATCTGAATATTCTTTTTACAGCATTCATGTGGGAGAATTTTGGACTTGATTGGAATCTTGCACACACACATACAGCAAACATGATATCTAGTCTTGTTGCAGTCAGATACATTAGAGATCCAATTTTTACTCTATATTCATGTTCATCCACAGGCTCCCCCTTTTCATCTGCAATCATCTTTTCTTTGGTGTCCATTGGAGTTGAAGCTGTTTTGTATTCATGGCAGTTGAACTTGTTCAAGATGTCTTGTACATATTTATTTTGGTGAATGAAGATCCCTTCAGCTTTCTGTTGAACTTGTAATCCAAGAAAGAAGTTCATTTCTCCCATAGAGCTCATGCTGTATTTGGACTTCATTACCCCTTCAAACTCCATGCACATTTTTTCATTTGTAGATCCAAAGATGATGTCATCCACATACACTTGTAACAGAAGAAAGTCTGATCTCTTTCTTTTGTAGAAGAGTGTCTTGTCAATGGCTCCTCTTTTAAAACCATTTTCAAGAAGATGATTTGAAAGCTCATCATACCATGCTCTAGGAGCCTGATGCAATCCATAAAGGGCATTGTTTAGCTTATACACCCTGTTTGGATACATTGGATCCTCAAAACCTGGAGGTTGAGCTACATACACCTCTTCATCAATCTTTCCATTTAGAAATGCATACTTAACATCAAGTTGGAACACTTTAATGTTCTTTGAGGCAGCATATGCAAGAAAGATCCTGATAGCTTCAAGTCTTGCAACAGGTGCAAAGACTTCCTCAAAGTCTATTCCTTCTTCTTGAAGGCATCCCAGTGCCACAAGTCTAGCTTTGTTCTTAATCACCAAACCCCTCTCATCCCTTTTGTTTCTAAAAACCCATTGGTACCTATTGCATCTGTCTATTAGCCTATCAACAAGATCCCACACATGTAGGTCTCTGAACTGTGCCAGTTCCTCTTGCATTGCTTCTACCCAACTATTGTCTTTTAGTGATTGAGCAATGTTCTTTGCCTCTATTTGGGATAGAAAGCAGGAGTAAAGACAGATGTTTGCAATTTCTGAATGACTTCTTGTAACTCTTTCATGCAAATCTCCAATGATGTTTTCAGAATGATGATTTTTTTTTTCACATAAGGAGTTTGAACAATCATATCTGTAGACACAGTTGTGTCAAGATTTGACTCATTGAGTTCTGGTTCTTCAATGATCAAATCAGTTTCTGCATCATGAAATTCTGGTGCTTCATCATTATTTTGTCCTGAAGTAGATGCACCATTGTTTTCTAAATTCAATCTTTAAAACAGGTCTTGAAACCTTGCAGTAGATGCAGCTTCATCTTCATTTGATTGGTTGCTTGTGTTTCCCTCATTCTGAATTTGATCATTTTGTACATCTTGATTGTCTTGATTAATCTCAGTGTGATCATTCTCAGAACTGTGATTGTTTTCTTGAATATTTTCTTGATCTTGTTCAACAATATCATTTGAGGAATTCTTCACAAAAGTAGATTCCTTTTCTTTCCTAGCAACCTTTTTCCACAATTCTTCTAAGTCCAGTGGTTTCTTCTTTTTCTCTTCAATTTCACTGGTCTTGTAGAATGAGTCATCAAAGTCTTCAGGATAAATCTTGAAAGACCTTATCAACTTTTCATGATCAAAAAGCCATGCTGCACCATCAACTGTATTGAATTGATTCTCATTAAAGATGATGTCAGATGATTCTATAACACTCAAATGGTCTTTAACATATACTCTGTATGCTTTTGAGTGTGTAGAATATCCAACAAAGAAACAATCTAGGGATTTTGTTGGAAACTTGTTCAAATAGTCCCTTGTGTTCAGAAGAAAACATTTGCATCCAAAGGGCTTGAAAAACTTGATATAAAGCTTTCTGTTGTGAAATATTTCATATGGAGTTTTGTTATGCCTTTTGTTGACAAGTACCCTGTTCTGAACATAGCAGGCTGTATTTATGGCTTCAGCTCAAAAAGTAACAGGTAAATTTGCATCTGCTAACATGGTTCTTGCAGCTTCAATCAAAGTTCTATTTCTTCTTTCTGCAACACCATTTTGTTCAGGAATTCTAGGAGCTGAGAATTGTTGAATGATTCCTTTTGCTATACAAAATTCTTGCATAACTCCATTCTTGAACTCATTACCATTGTCACTTCTCATCATTTTAACCTTCTTATTCAATTTGTTCTCAATCATTGTTACACAACCCTTAATCAACTCTGCAGTCTCATCCTTGGTAATTAGGAAATAAACCCAAGTATATCTTGAATAGTCATCAATGATCACAAGACAATATCTTTTCTTTCCTATACTTGGCACACTTACAGGACCGAAAAGATCCATGTGAAGTAATTCAAGTATTTGATCAATTGAGTTGATGAGCTTTGACTTATGAGTAGATTTGTGTTGTTTTCCCTTTTGACATGAATTACAATGATCTTCCAATTTGAACTCTCTTGTAGGTAAGCCTATGACATGTTCACCTTTGACAAGTCTATTCATGTTCTTTAAGTTCACATGACACAGTTTCCTATGCCACAATTTTGATTCATTTTCAGGGCTTTGGAGACAAAACAAGCACCTCCCCTTGAAACAGCTTCATTCATATTCAATTCATACAAGTTACCATTTCTTGATGCCATCATCATAATCATTTCAGGTGGAATCACAAACTCAGGTTTTAGAATGAAACAGTGTGAATCATCAAAACTGAATTTGTATCCCTTATCACACATTTGTGATATACTAAGTAGATTGTACTGAAGACCTTCAACATGAAACACATTATCAAATGAAACTTTTCCATTTGTTAAGATTCCTTTTCCAACAATCTTTCCACCATTTTCATCACTCCCAAATGCTACAGGACCTTCAAACTTTTCTTCATAATTGACAAGAGACCTCCTGTCACAAGTCATGTGCCTAGAACAACCACTATCTATATACCATATGTCATTTAGAAGAGTGGACTGTTCCTGAGATGATAATCCAGTTTCTTTCTCAATTATGGCCATGAATGCCACATTTGCTTTCTTGATATCATCTGCAATGTCCTCTTCATGATTGCTCCAATCAAAATTTCCTTCATATTGCGTAGTCACTGCCACATTTCCTTGATTTCTTGGTTGATTTTGGTTGGCTGAAACAGTGTTGTTTGGAACATTTTGAATTGCTTGAAGGTTTTTATTGTTGTTCATTTGAAAACCTTGATTCTGTTGCATACTTTGATGTTGATTGTTCATTTGAGGCTGAAAGTTGTTGAATTTGGGATTGTAATTGTTGTTGGGATTGAAGTTGTTGTTGTTGAATCTTGGCTGATTTTGTTGGTATTGTTGCTAACCTCTTGGCTGTTGATTCTGGAACTGATTCATCTGATAGTTTCTTGGTTGATTGCACTCTCTTGCAAAATGTCCTGGTTGTTGACAATTGTAGCAAATTGCCTTTGACTTGTCAAATCCAATCTTGTCATTAGGACCAGAAACTAGAGATCTACCAGTTCTGTTATACAGCCTTTTACTTCTCAAAGTAAACATGGCAGCTTTCCATTTCAAATCCATGTCTTCCAAATCATCTGAATCAATTTGCTCAAGATAATCTTATACCACACTTGTGTGAATTAAATTATTTGCAACAAATGCATTATATGACTCAGTAAACATAGACAGCAAGGCCTGTGTTTTATTGCCTTGACCATTTCCACCACTAGAGTGAGGTAAATTCCCACTTGCCATTGAGGCAGAATCAGTGTTATCAATCAGTTGCACATTGAACCTCTGCTGATTTCCTTGATTACTTGTGCTACCACCAATGAAAGATTTTGGAGTATCAGCATTATGCTCAACTGGTTCTTCAATAATGGGAATTTGCTGTTGATTCTTGGTAGTCAATTTCCCATGGGTGCAATCAATGCATTTGAAACATTGAAACAAGGTCTTTCTTCCTTAATCATTTCATTCTCTATCATCTCAAGATCTGCAGCCTGAAGGAAGTATACTACATCATCCAATTTCAAGTCATTGAAATTATGCTTCTGAAGGATGAACTTGCAAGCAGTATACCATTCCTTTGGCATTGAGTTGAGTAACTTTGTATTTAAATCAAAGTCAGTCATGACATACTTAGTTGTCCTCAACTCATTTACAATAGCTAGAAAACGTTCTAGTATTGATTTTAACCTTTCTCCCTCCTTATACTTGAACCTTTCCAACTGTTGCCTCAATCTTTGCTTCTTTATATTCTTCAGCTCAGTATTCCCTTCATACATCTCAAGGATGGCATCATACATTTGCTTGGCAGTTGTGCGATGTGCCACCTTGGTTAAAATCTCCCAAGACAATCTTAGCTTAATCATAGCTAAGGCCTTGTCATCCACCTTTCTCATTCTTTCTGTCACAGCAACAGTAGCATTTGTATTTGCACCTTCCTCAATAGTAGCTTGTGGACCATTCTTGATGGAGTTCCACATATCAACATCATTGTAGCATACGGCTGCTTCAAACAAGACCTTCCATTTAGTGAAATTTTCCTGTCCATACAGTCTAGGAATCTTGTTAGTAAAACAATTCTTCCGTGTAGGCTTTGCATCAATCTTCATTTTTCGAGTACGCTGTGTACTCTGCCATCCTTCACAACTTGGTAACATAGAAGTGTGCCCGGGATCAGTTTCCGGGTAGACTTTACTTGAAGAGTATTTTACCAAGTAAAATACTCACCGGGTAGACTTCAGTCTTCTTGACTTTGCCAGACTTTGCCCGACAAACCCTTACGAGCAACCTTGTTCTTCGACGGTCCATTCTACTCTTTGCTATAAAATAACGTATAAGCAAAGTGTACTCGGAAGTACTGTTCCTTGCTTGAGTTGAACCTTGCCCGATATTACTTAAGGATATTCCATTCAATCATCAAGCTTGCTTGGACCACTATTATTAATGAATACCTTGCCCGGTCTTCCAATTACTTGGCTTCATGGGCTTGGTTAGCCAAAAGCTTACTCGGCAGTGAGCTTTACTTAGCTCTGAAGAACAGACTTGCTTGATAAAGTGAACCTTGCCCGGATTTACATTAATTAGTGAACCTTGCCCAGCAATGCACTAATTTGCAAACCCTGCTCGGATATCCACTAAAGAAGACTACTTGAAGATAACCTTGCCCGATAGACAAAATATCGTACCTGGCTAAGTAAAAAGCTTGCTCGGAGGTCTAAGGTGTGCCCGGAACCATACTTAGCAAATTCTGAGGAGGTTGAGACGATTCCAATCTTCCATATATCTCATTTTGATCAAATCTTTGACTCAATATTTCTCGAGACTCATCGCTATGATAACAACGCCTTCTTGATTGTGGGTGGAGGGTGGCACAAACTTCGAGGAAACTTCGACACGGAAATCGAGGGATCGGGCACGCAAATCGAGGAACTATGGCACGTTTATCGTGGTGGATCAAGACTCGGGATTATAATACTTAGAGAGTTGTTATAGAGAGAAGTAGGCTGAGTTTCGGTGTGACAAATGGAGATCCCAGACTTGCTATTTATAGGCAAAATTCCGGATCCCATCGCGGTACGCGGTGGGTCCTTAGGCTGGCTCGTCGCGTACCGCAACGTAGCTCAGCTGAGTCAACCAGTAGGTCTGCCACACGGCGACACGTGACAGCCGTTGCACCACGTGGCGACACGTGGCAGCAGTGTTGCCACGTGGTGACACATGTCACATTGTGTCAGAAGCTCCATCGCGTATCGCGATGGGTCTCTCTGATGATCCATCGCGTAGCGCAATGAGTCAGAAAATCAGAATTTTCACTTTAAACCCTAAGGTTTAGAATTTGGCATTTTCAGTCCCTTGACTTTGGAAAATTTACATTTTGAACCCGAAATTTTCACGATGTTATATCCTCCCCACCTTGAAACAAATCTCGTCCTCGAGATTGCTTTACAAGAACAAGTGGGGGTATTTGTTACCTATTTTCGATTCAAGTTCCCAAGTATATTCGGGCCCTCTACGCGAGTCTCATTTTACTTTCACAATTTTCAAAGTTCTTCTTTTTAACTTCTTTGTTTTTGAATCTTTAATTTGAATTGGACGTTCTACAAATTTTAAGATTTCGTTTATTTCTACGTCTTTTAATGGAAATGCCAAAGATTCATCGGTTAAACACTTATGCAGATTTGAAACATGGAATACATCATGTATCCCTTGCATTTCCTCGGGTAGTCGCAAACGGTATGCAACAGTGTCGATTCGTTCGAGAACCTCAAAAGGTCCAACTAATTGAGGACTCAATTTTCCTTTCTTACCGAAGCAAACTACGCCTTTCCAAGGCGAGACTTTCAATAGAACTTTGTCACCAACATTAAACTCTAACGGCTTACGACGGACATCGGCGTAACTCTTTTGGCGATCACGTGCCGTCTTAAGTCATTCTCGGATTTGAAGAATCTTGTCGGTGGTTTCTTGGACTATCTCAGGTCCAGATAATTGATTATATCCAGTTTCAGACCAGCACACGGGCGTTCTACACTTTCGACCATATAATGCCTCGAATGGTGCAGTTTGAATACTTGTGTGGTAGCTATTATTGTACGAAAACTCCATTAGGGGTAAGTGGTCATCCCAACTTCCACCTAGATCGATCACACAAGCCCGAAGCATGTCTTCCAACTTTTGAATAGTCCTTTCGCTTTGCCCATCAGTTTGCAGATGATAGGTAGTGCTAAGGTTTAGCTTTGTTTACATAAATACGTGCTAGTCTATCCATTGAATACGACTCATTAATAGGTATAAAGTTTGCGGATTTTGTTAAGCGGTCCACAATCACCCATATAGTATTATGTTGTCGAGTCATTTTCGGGAGTTTGGTAAAGAAATCCATAGTTATTAACTCCCACTTCCATACAGGAAGTTCGGGTTGTTGAAGCAATCCCGAAGGCTTTTGGTGTTCAGCCTTGACATTCAAACAAGTTAATCATTTCGCAACATGCGAAGCGACATCCCTTTTCATTCCATTCCACCAATAGTTTGCTTTAAGATTGTGGTACATTTTATCACTTCCGGGATGCATCATGTATTTTGACTTGTGAGCTTCGTTCAAGATTTTCTCACGCAACCCTCTAACGATTGGTACCCAAATCCTATTTCCTAGTCTAAGGATACCATCATCACCCTTGACTAACGAGTCAATGGTGCTGTTACGTTTTTCGTCGGAGATTTGGTTATTGTTGATCGCTTGAGTTTGAGCGGATTTGATTTGTTCGATAAGATCAATTTGGAGTTCTAAACGTAACGCTCGGACTCTTTTAGGCTTCTCGTGTTCTTTGCGACTTAAGGCATCAGCCACCACGTTGGCTTTGCCTTCATGGTAAACAATCTCGCAATCATAGTCATTGAGCATTTCCATACATCGCCGTTGGCGCATGTTGAGCTCTTTTTGATCGAAAATGTGTTTCAAGATTTTATGATCAGTATACACGGTAAATCTTACTCCATAGAGATAGTGCCTCCATATCTTAAGTGCAAAGATTATGGCGCCTAACTCTAGATCGTGAGTCATATAATTCTTTTCGTGTACTTTGAGTTGTCGAGAGGCGTAAGCGATTACTTTCTTACGTTGCATTAGTACACATCCCAAGTCGGAGTGAGATGCGTCACTAAATACTACAAAATCCTCAGTACCTTCTTGCAAAGCCAAGATAGGTGCTTGGGTGAGTTTTTGTTTGAGTATATCGAACGCCTCTTGTTGCTTCGTTCCCCATTCATACTTGATGTTCTTACGAGTTAAGGAAGTTAGGGGAACGGCGATACGAGAGAAATTTTCAATAAATCTACGGTAATAGCCAGCCAAACCTAAGAAACTTCGGGTATTGGTTGGCGAATTTGGGATCTCCCACTTAGAGATAGCTTCAATCTTAGCGGGGTCCACTTGAATACCATTAACGTTAATTATATGACCAAGAAATTGCACTTCGTGCAATCAGAACTCGCATTTTGAAAACTTAGCGTACAACTTCTCGGTTCTAAGAATTTCAAGCAACGTTCGAAGATGAACTTCATGATCAGCCTTTGACTTAGAATAAATAAGTATGTCGTCGATGAATACGATAACAAATTTATCCAAGTACGGCTTGCAAATACGATTCATCATGTCCAAGAACGCAACCGGCGCATTAGTAAGTCCAAATGGCATAACGGTGAACTCATAATGGCCATACCTTGTTCGAAATTCGGTTTTTGGGATATCCTCGGATTGGACTTTGAGTTGGTGATAGCCGGAACGAAGATCGATTTTAGAAAAGAAGCTAGCACCTTGAAGTTGGTCGAAAAGATCATCGATACGAGGAAGTGGAATACGATTTTTGATTGTGACTTTGTTTAACGCACGATAATCGATGCACATACGCATTGAACCATCCTTCTTCTTAACAAACAGAATTGGCGCTCCCCAAGGTGACGAACTCGGTCGAATGAAACCTTTTTCTATAAGCTCATCGAGTTGTTTCTTTAATTCCTTCATCTCGGTTGGCGCTAAGCGATATGGAGCTTTGGCGATCGGGGCGGTACCGGGAAAAAGATCGATCCTAAACTCTACTTCACGATCGGGAGGAATTCTAGGAAGTTCATCAGGAAAGACATCAGAAATTATGCTAACTTGGCCAGCGTCTTTGTCCCCTTCGATTCGAATCGTTCGCTTATCGGGGGCTTGAAGTTCAACGGTTTTGCTATTGCAGATGATACGGGCATGGTTATCGGATAACCAATCCATACCAAGTACAATATCAAAACCAGCCAGACTCATGGGTAATAAACAGATATGCAGGATATAACCAGCTAAAAGGATTTTTCTGTTTTCAAGGGCTTCGAAGATTTTAACGATTTCGCCACTAGCAGTCTCGACGCTTAGAGTTTTATCTAATTTTGTTAATGGTTCGTTTAATAGACTACAAAAGCATAGGTGTCGTTGACTAAAAACATACCGGTAATGGTTTCCGGCATGTCAGCGGCCTTCTTTGTGTCGAGTATGAAGACTCGAGCGTTTCCCTTCTGATCTTTGCCGCTTCCACCCGCACCACCAGCAGCGGGTTTGTTCTTTGGGCACTCGAAACTTAGATGGCCCATTTCCTTGCAGTTATAGCAAGTCATTTTCTTTTTCCATCAATCAGCAGCCGCATGCCCCAGACGGTTGCATGATTCACACACCTTTGGAGGTGGAGAAAAGTTGCATCGACCTTTGTGGTACCTCCTACACGTCTTGCAAGGTGTAGCGTTTGAATTGAATCGACTTGGTTTGTGCATTTGCCCTTGTATTTGGTGCCTCCGCTCGCTCTCCCTTAAGAAGTTGTAGTTGTAACCTTCTTATCCTCCTCTTTGTTACGGACCAAGCCGCCCATCAAATAACCAGCTAACTCCATTGCGGAGTCAGCGGTTTGAGGTAGGTGAGACCACACCATGTCGCGGATTTCCCGCGGTAGTCCCCAAATATATTGTGTGACTTTGCTGGACTCAGGGTTAACCAGCTGGGGAACAAGGCGACAGTACTCATGGAATTTAGTATTGTACTCTCGGAGGTTTGTCCCTACGACCTTGAGATTGAGAAATTTTGTTTGGATCTGGTCGGTCTCATTCATGGGACAAAATTTTGCCATTAACAATGCTTTAAACTCTTCCCAGCTTAAACCATACATCATATCTCTCCCTTTGCTCATCAGCAGAGCATTCCACCACTCAAGCGCTTCTCCCTTGAACATTAGAGCAGAATATTGAATCTTTTCCTCATCGGAGCACTTTCTTGTTATCACAATTGTTTCCATCTCCTCAAGCCACCTCACGGTTGAAATGGCTCCTTTATCACCATGGAACTCTTTTGGTCCATAGTATTTGAAATCCTTAAACGAACACCCACTAATTTTTAATTTCTTGAATTCTCGCCTAAATCCACCATCGGCGTTAGACTCATGGACACTCTCCTCGACACGAGACGGTTTCGGACGGGATTTTATGGATTTTGAAGTATGAACAGATTGAGAATTTCTAGATTGCCTAGAATGGGTTCTATTCATGGATTCTTCCCTAACCGCATCTTTAATCATCTTTTGGATTTTATTCATATATTTTTCGGGAATTTCTTCCTCTCGTTCATTCTCGGGGCCTTTCCCCTTGTCTTTTATTTCTTTCTCTTTTCGTGCTTTCTCGTTGTTACTTTTTTCAGACATTCTTCTTTTTCAATTTATATCTGTAATTTTTAACAACGTTTCTTCTATTAAACACACATTTTATTACACATACACACACAAACATAAATATATATATATCACAAAGGATATATATATTTATTTTACAATACACTTACATATATATATAGATCGCCCTATCTTTATTTCAAGAACGTTTCAACCTTCTTTATTACACATATTTCACACAACATACAAAACACATATCTACACATAACGTTCTTCTCCATCATCTTCAGTCTTTCAAAAACTTCTTCACAACCTTTGTTAGTTTGTTTCATTTGCGAAGAAGTGTTTCTCCCATGTTCTTCTTTTTCTTTCCTTCCTCGGCCACCTTCTTCCTCCAGTCATCAGTCTCGTGCAAAGCGCGGTCTAAATGTTCTTCATATGACTGCGGGACTACGTTGGGGTATCCATATTGCGGAGGTGGTTCGCGGTAACCCAATGTCACCATCTCGTAGTGATTCCTCGGTTCTGGATATGGAACGTAACTCTTGTCGGATGCAAGGTAGAGGTAAGTCTTGGCAGCTTGGTTTTGCTCTCGAATTTTATCAGCTTGCTCTCCAATTGATGGAATCAATCCTTGGAATGGTGGGAAGCTTGACGAAGCTTGCTTCTTGAGTTTCTTAAGGTATTGGTCATATGGATCAACGGAATCATAGCTTGGGTTTTGGGAAGTGAGTGATCCATCCATTGAGCTTGACATCTCGTTGGGATTTTCAGGATGCTCTTCTTCTGGTTCTTCCTCAGATTCTTCCTCAAGGTCCTCATCTTCTTTGGGATCCTCCTCCTCTTCTGGTTCCTCCTCCTCTTCCGGTTTATCTTCCTCCATGGGTTGAGCAGTTTCATTCACCATTGAAGGTATTTGAAAGGTTTCATAGGACATCATAACCCTTATTCTTGGTTTGCGGGATGTTCCTTCAGCATTGTTGGGTTAAGAGTTGACTTCGTTCATGATGGAGCTTCCGGTGTACCATCGTCGTTGACCGGAGTGGCATTGCATCCAGTCAGAGGATGGGGATTTCGGTTCTTCCTTGATAGGTAAATTGGAAAGGAAAGCATATGACGGATGTGGATTTGGCGATACGTATCCAGTCAGGAAATATTGCGGTATCTCTGATGGTTGGTAAATGGGGATCTCCGATGGGTGGTATGTCGGTACTTCGGAAGGTTGATACATCGGTATTGTTGGTGGATGATAGCTTGAGTGTCTTGGTGGTTCAATACTTGGTTTTGGTGGACTCTCGGGAACATATATTGGGTAATGTCTACTTCCGGGGTAGTATACGGGTTTGGTTAGGTCTTGTTCCACATCTTGGTCGAAGTATGCTTCATAATATCCATCACTCATGTTGTCCTCGGGGTAAGGTTCGGCGATTCCGGCTTCCCTTGCCTTGCGCACAAAGTCTTCTATATGAGCTTTGAATGACATCTAATATTATGGGTGGTTTAGAATGTAGAGTGGGAAAGAAAGGTTACCAGCCTATCTTATCCCTAAAACACATAAACAATTATTTCCTATACTTGGATCGAAGCGTGGGTATTGTTTTATGATACCCAATTCGCTAAGATCGATGGCTCTGATACCAACCTGTCACACCCCCATCTAAGGCCTAGGAGTGTGACCCATAAGTTGGTACCACAATTGTAAATAAATCCGAGTTGCGCTAGTTTGCGAAAGACTTATAAAACTTTAAGGATCAAAACATAACTTTTATATACACATTGAAAGACGGGATTATAAAACACCCGTTTAGAGTTGTTAACAAAACATTACTTGTTTATATTTACAAACCACCATTTTCATATGTTAAGTTTATACAAAATAAAATCCGAGCCATCGGATATTCAAGCACTTCGTCACTCCATGTGCTAACTTTGTTCACCTGCAAAATGTAAGAAAATACGTCAGCAACGAATGTTGGTGAACATGCTGACGCAAAAAAATTTTCTTTTACTTTATTACCCCTCGAGACTACGCCTGCCTCGGCCCATCGTGGCTTAGGAATAACAAAGTTAAATAACACATTATAAACTCGAGCCTCTACTCTAGGTCACCTCAGCAAACACCGCAGCGTTCGACTTAGTTAAGTACCCGTAAATATACACAACGGTCGTACTACCTGCAGGAGAGCATCCTACGACCAAGGGTGGTGCGATGTGCCCATTCATCGCATGGTACCACCTATGTAAGGATCCAGACATACGTATACCACAGCCTGAGGGCTAGGTTTATACTCTTACTTATAACGGTTTTAGGAACACATAGTTCCTTGTAAACAATTGCATATAACATGTTTGACTTATTTGAAAACAAGTTTATAAAAGTTTGGGGGCGTATTCACCTTATCGCTTTGGGATCGGATTCACTCACCGTCCGAGGGTCTTTCCCTTATTTATCTGGCACCTATAGTACAAGTATAAACATTTGTTAGTCATACATACAATTCGGCTTAAGACCTTTAGGCTTATTTTATAACTCAACCTCGATGAACCTTTACTTCATAACTTTCTTTTACTTGAAAACCTTTAGTTTAAAAGTAATTAATAAACCTTTAGTTTATTCATAAAACCCGACGTTTCTTCTTATCCAAGAAACGTATTATTTTTCTTTTATTATTTAAGAATACTCATTATTCATTAAATAATATTTTCATAACAAAGAGCATACATATATACTTACACACATATATACGTATCAATATTCAATATCTTATCTTCCATTTAATCCTTTGTTATGTTTGTTTTTCTTTTATCGGGGTATCGAGTATAACCTCGACTTAAGGCTTAAACCTTTTAATATAATATTATATTATATTAATTTGTCGTTACGCCTAACCTAATTGGCGTATTGGAAACCCTAGGAACTCGAGTAGCACTCCGACGCCGCTTCACTTTTCTCGACACGCAAATCAATCAACGCCCCTTCAACAGTTGTTGGCACGTTTCTCGAGACTCATCGCTATGATAACAACGCCTTCTTGATTGAGTGTGGGTGGAGGGTGGCACAAACTTCGAGGAAACGTCGACACGGAAATCGAGGGATCGGGCACGCAAATAGAGGAACTGTGGCACAATTATCAAGGTGGATCAAGACTCGGGTTTATAATACTTAGAGAGATGTTATAGAGAGAGAAGTAGGCTGAGTTTTGGTGTGACAAATGGAGATCCCGGACTTGCTATTTATAGGCAAAATTCCAGATCCCATCGCGGTACGCGATGGGTCCTTACGCTGGCTCGTCGCGTACCGCGACGTAGCTCAGCCGAGTCAACCAGTAGTTCTGCCATGTGGCGACACGTGGCGAAACATGGCAGCAGTGTTGGCACGTGGTGACACGTGGCAGCAGGTGATGCCACCGTGTGCCACGTGTCACATTGTGTCAGAAGCCCCATCGCGTATCGCGATGGGTCTCTCTGATGATCCATCGCGTAGCGCGATGGGTCAGAAAATCAGAATTTTCACTTTAAACCCTAAGGTTTATAATTTGCATTTTCAGTCCCTTGACTTTGGAAAATTTACATTTTGAGCTCGAAATTTCACGATGTTACAGGTAGCACATGATTATAGAATATTATCAAAGGCATTATCAGATCCCCATGCGCCATTCCCATTTCCACCATCAGGTATGTCTGTTGTTTATTAATTATTTCTATGTTAGTTTAATGTTGTAATTAATTGTAAATATTTACAGAGAAATACTATATTTGTGATGTCGCGTGTGCACACATACGAGGATTTATGGCTCCATATCGTAATGTGAGGTATTGGCTTTGATATTTTCATCGGAGACGTGCATTAACCAATAAAGAAAAATTTAATCATACACATGCAAAACTTCGAAACGTCATTGAGCGTGCTTTTGGTGTCTTGAAAGCAAGATTTCCTATATTGAAGATGATGACACCATTTCCATTGGAAACACAAAGGAACGTTACCGTTTCATGTTTCGCGCTACATAATTTTATTAGGAAACAGGGTTTAGACGATGAGTTGTATACACAATACGAACAACCCGATGTGTCACTTGGAAATAGTCGTGGGCACATTGATGCTGATGAAGACGAGGTTGAAGCACTTGGCACTGCATCAGATCGGGAATATATGACTCAGTTACGAGATCAAATTTCTGAGCAGTTAATGCAAAGTACATAAAAAATGTTTAAAAAATGTTTGTGGTATTATTAATATTATTTTAGTGTTGTTGACTATTATTTAAATTACGATGTTGAAGACATTTTTTATTTAAGTTTCAGTTTATTTAAATTTCATTTTATTTTAGCAGTCTACAGACGTTAAAAAACAAACAGTCTTCTTGTTGCAGACTATAGAGGTTTGTTCCACCTCTTCTGCTACATATGTTTGCAGATGTTGTCTGCAGACTGCCGACATTTTACCTCTGAAAAAACAAACAACAACTAAAAGTGTGTTCCTAACCTAAAATCTGTAACGTGATAGGTTATTTATTAGATCTTTGTTGAGAAAGACTGCTAGATTTAGTTCTTCGTAAGGAGTCTGTCTAGGTTTGATTGGTTAACATTGTTTATCGAGTCAATCGAGTTTATTAAACTACCTTTGATTTACGCGCTGTAAGATAGGATTTCATTATAAAGGTACTCGTTCATAATTATTTAAATATCCGTAAGGGAGTTTAATATATAAACTGATGTCACTTAAAACTTATTAGAAACCCATAGGTGTCTTCTTGAGAAGGGTCAGGGGTCGTTCGGGTTTTCTTTTATGTGTCTATTTTATGATCCCAGTTCTATAACAAGTATTTTCTAATTATTTGATAACTGCAACTTAGAGGATTCAAGCCTAGGTGGTTTTTCATCACCATCTGAATCAGTTGAAATAAATTTTCTTGTATTTTATTACTTGTCTTTTCTACATTAGTTATTTTATTAGTTTAAATATTGTTAATTTAAAACCCCATTAAACAATAATAATAAATAAAAAGTCGTGTTAGCCAGTTGAGTCTAATTTGTTAATATACGCAATTTAAAGAGTTTCGTGGGTTTGATATCCAGACTTACTTAGCTTTACTAGAGTCGATCGGTTCACTTTCTGGTCAATAGTTTAGTCGAGTTTAAAGGAGTCTAGAGTCTTACTTAGTGTCTAGATTAGCGTAATTTAGTTGATAATTATTTGGCTGCTTTTAGCACATCAGTTGCGTGTTTTTACTTTACCCATTCTATTTTTCTTCAGTTATATATATATATATATATATATATATATATATATATATATATATATATATATATATAGTTTTGGTTCTTTACTTTGTTTGGTGTGGAGTCGAGGTTTCTCTGGAAGCATTCTCATTATCATTAGGGATACAAGTACGGTTTGCATACATCCCACCTCTCCAGACCCTACTGGTCGCTTTGCTATGAGTGAGATCTACTGGGTATGATTGATTGATCGATTGATGTTGTGATATTAGGGGTGAATTATGGCTACGTAATCATTGGGGGTAATGCACATTGGTTCAGACAAGAAAGGAAGAAAATGAAGATGGTTCAATGGTGGTGTAGGTGGGATGGTGTTGATATATGGTGGTGTTGGCCGGTGGTTGTGGTCGCCGGAAATACACAAGGATTGAGAACTCAATAACTCATTAAAAGTCAAAGTGAATTTTAAACAAATTTGTAATACCTCTAAACTATATGGACTATTTTATAATTAAAATTAGTGGAGTTAACAATCCGTTAATGTGGGATTGTTATTGGAAATAAAGTTGAAAGTCGAGACTGTCACCAATTACATTGTTAGTTGGGATTAATATTGACCAATAGTTGATAGTTTGGATTATTAAAATTCAATATTCATAAACAAAAAGACACAGTGATCTTTTTCACTCAACATTGTGTCTTTTACAAGGTTTTTCTTTTTTTTAGAACAAGGAAACCGGTGAAAACATTTTTGTGTTTTTACATTTTTTCGTTTTTTTAATTAAAGTTTGAGTTATGAATTTTTTTTAATTAATTTTTCATTATATATTTTGATGGTTTTTTTGTGGCTACAAATTCTTTTCAAATTTTGTTTTCATTTGTAGAATAACTTGACTCTATAATATATTACATACTAATAAAATATGTATTTAAAATAAACATATAAAAAAATATAAAGTTATGTCGGGTATATCGGGCATAAAATGGGGTAAATGGGTCAATGTAATCGGGTATACTACAAATCCCATAATCCTAAACCCGTACCAAACCCTAATGGGTCGGGTATTACTCGTCTCAATTATGTCGGGTTTTGGGTTTTCCCATCGGGTTCAAGTCACACCGCCATCCCTAAACTTGGAGGTGCTTAAGTGCTCCATACGACTGGGTTGGGCCAGCTGGCAACGACCTTTTGTCATTGAATCACCCCATATAAAGAGCCTAGGCAATTCTTTATTTGTTGGCTATTAAAAAAAATTTCAATTGTTATGCATTTTGGGGGCTTGAAGTTCAACGGTTTTGCTATTGCAGATGATACGGGCATGGTTATCGGATAACCAATCCATACCAAGTACAATATCAAAACCAGCCAGACTCATGGGTAATAAACAGATATGCAGGATATAACCAGCTAAAAGGATTTTTCTGTTTTCAAGGGCTTCGAAGATTTTAACGATTTCGCCACTAGCAGTCTCGACGCTTAGAGTTTTATCTAATTTTGTTAATGTTTCGTTTAATAGACTACAAAAGCATAGCTGTCGTTGACTAAAAACATACCGGTAATGGTTTCCGGCATGTCAGCGGCCTTCTTTGTGTCGAGTATGAAGACTCGAGCGTTTCCCTTCTGATCTTTGCCGCTTCCACCCGCACCACCAGCAGCGGGTTTGTTCTTTGGGCACTCGAAACTCAGATGGCCCATTTCCTTGCAGTTATAGCAAGTCATTTTCTTTTTCCATCAATCAGCAGCCGCATGCCCCAGACGGTTGCATGATTCACACACCTTTGGAGGTGGAGAAAAGTTGCATCGACCTTTGTGGTACCTCCTACACGTCTTGCAAGGTGTAGCGTTTGAATTGAATCGACTTGGTTTGTGCATTTGCCCTTGTATTTGGTGCCTCCGCTCGCTCTCCCTTAAGCAGTTGTAGTTGTAACCTTCTTATCCTCCTCTTTGTTACGGACCAAGCCGCCCATCAAATAACCAGCTAACTCCATTGCGGAGTCAGCGGTTTGAGGTAGGTGAGACCACACCATGTCGCGGATTTCCCGCGGTAGTCCCCAAATATATTGTGTGACTTTGCTGGACTCAGGGTTAACCAGCTGGGGAACAAGGCGACAGTACTCATGGAATTTAGTATTGTACTCTCGGAGGTTTGTCCCTACGACCTTAAGATTGAGAAATTTTGTTTGGATCTGGTCGGTCTCATTCATGGGACAAAATTTTGCCATTAACAATGCTTTAAACTCTTCCCAGCTTAAACCATACATCATATCTCTCCCTTTGCTCATCAGCAGAGCATTCCACCACTCAAGCGCTTCTCCCTTGAACATTAGAGCAGAATATTGAATCTTTTCCTCATCGGAGCACTTTCTTGTTATCACAATTGTTTCCATCTCCTCAAGCCACCTCACGGTTGAAATGGCTCCTTTATCACCATGGAACTCTTTTGGTCCATAGTATTTGAAATCCTTAAACGAACACCCACTAATTTTTAATTTCTTGAATTCTCGCCTAAATCCACCATCGGCGTTAGACTCATGGACACTCTCCTCGACACGAGACGGTTTCGGACGGGATTTTATGGATTTTGAAGTATGAACAGATTGAGAATTTCTAGATTGCCTAGAATGGGTTCTATTCATGGATTCTTCCCTAACCGCATCTTTAATCATCTTTTGGATTTTATTCATATATTTTTCGGGAATTTCTTCCTCTCGTTCATTCTCGGGGCCTTTCCCCTTGTCTTTTATTTCTTTCTCTTTTCGTGCTTTCTCGTTGTTACTTTGTTCAGACATTCTTCTTTTTCAATTTATATCTGTAATTTTTAACAACGTTTCTTCTATTAAACACACATTTTATTACACATACACACACAAACATAAATATATATATATCACAAAGGATATATATATTTATTTTACAATACACTTACATATATATATAGATCGCCCTATCTTTATTTCAAGAACGTTTCAACCTTCTTTATTACACATATTTCACACAACATACAAAACACATATCTACACATAACGTTCTTCTCCATCATCTTCAGTCTTTCAAAAACTTCTTCACAACCTTTGTTAGTTTGTTTCATTTGCGAAGAAGTGTTTCTCCCATGTTCTTCTTTTTCTTTCCTTCCTCGGCCACCTTCTTCCTCCAGTCATCAGTCTCGTGCAAAGCGCGGTCTAAATGTTCTTCATATGACTGCGGGACTACGTTGGGGTATCCATATTGCGGAGGTGGTTCGCGGTAACCCAATGTCACCATCTCGTAGTGATTCCTCGGTTCTGGATATGGAACGTAACTCTTGTCGGATGCAAGGTAGAGGTAAGTCTTGGCAGCTTGGTTTTGCTCTCGAATTTCATCAGCTTGCTCTCCAATTGATGGAATCAATCCTTGGAATGGTGGGAAGCTTGACGAAGCTTGCTTCTTGAGTTTCTTAAGGTATTGGTCATATGGATCAACGGAATCATAGCTTGGGTTTTGGGAAGTGAGTGATCCATCCATTGAGCTTGACATCTCGTTGGGATTTTCAGGATGCTCTTCTTCTGGTTCTTCCTCAGATTCTTCCTCAAGGTCCTCATCTTCTTTGGGATCCTCCTCCTCTTCTGGTTCCTCCTCCTCTTCCGGTTTATCTTCCTCCATGGGTTGAGCAGTTTCATTCACCATTGAAGGTATTTGAAAGGTTTCATAGGATATCATAACCCTTATTCTTGGTTTGCGGGATGTTCCTTCAGCATTGTTGGGTTAAGAGTTGACTTCGTTCATGATGGAGCTTCCGGTGTACCATCGTCGTTGACCGGAGTGGCATTGCATCCAGTCAGAGGATGGGGATTTCGGTTCTTCCTTGATAGGTAAATTGGAAAGGAAAGCATATGACGGATGTGGATTTGGCGATACGTATCCAGTCAGGAAATATTTCGGTATCTCTGATGGTTGGTAAATGGGGATCTCCGATGGGTGGTATGTCGGTACTTCGGAAGGTTGATACATCGGTATTGTTGGTGGATGATAGCTTGAGTGTCTTGGTGGTTCAATACTTGGTTTTGGTGGACTCTCGGGAACATATATTGGGTAATGTCTACTTCCGGGGTAGTATACGGGTTTGGTTAGGTCATGTTCCACATCTTGGTCGAAGTATGCTTCATAATATCCATCACTCATGTTGTCCTCGGGGTAAGGTTCGGCGATTCCGGCTTCCCTTGCCTTGCGCACAAAGTCTTCTATATGAGCTTTGAATGACATCTAATATTATGGGTGGTTTAGAATGTAGAGTGGGAAAGAAAGGGTACCAGCCTATCTTATCCCTAAAACACATAAACAATTATTTCCTATACTTGGATCGAAGCGTGGGTATTGTTTTATGATACCCAATTCGCTAAGATCGATGGCTCTGATACCAACCTGTCACACCCCCATCTAAGGCCTAGGAGTGTGACCCATAAGTTGGTACCACAATTGTAAATAAATCCGAGTTGCGCTAGTTTGCGAAAGACTTATAAAACTTTAAGGATCAAAACATAACTTTTATATACACATTGAAAGACGGGATTATAAAATACCCGTTTAGAGTTGTTAACAAAACATTACTTGTTTATATTTACAAACCACCATTTTCATATGTTAAGTTTATACAAAATAAAATCCGAGCCATCGGATATTCAAGCACTTCGTCACTCCATGTGCTAACTTTGTTCACCTGCAAAATGTAAGAAAATACGTCAGCAACGAATGTTGCTGAACATGCTGACGCAAAAAAATTTTCTTTTACTTTATTACCCCTCGAGACTACGCCTGCCTCGGCCCATCGTGGCTTAGGAATAACAAAGTTAAATAACACATTATAAACTCGAGACTCTACTCTAGGTCACCTCAGCAAACACCGCAGCGTTCGACTTAGTTAAGTACCCGTAAATATACACAACGGTCGTACTACCTGCAGGAGAGCATCCTACGACCAAGGGTGGTGCGATGTGCCCATTCATCGCATGGTACCACCTATGTAAGGATCCAGACATACGTATACCACAGCCTGAGGGCTAGGTTTATACTCTTACTTATAACGGTTTTAGGAACACATAGTTCCTTGTAAACAATTGCATATAACATGTTTGACTTATTTGAAAACAAGTTTATAAAAGTTTGGGGGCGTATTCACCTTATCGCTTTGGGATCGGATTCACTCACCGTCCGAGGGTCTTTCCCTTATTTATCTCGCACCTATAGTACAAGTATAAACATTTGTTAGTCAGATATACAATCCGACTTAAGACCTTTAGTCTTATTTTATAACTCAACCTCGATGAACCTTTACTTCATAACTTTCTTTTACTTGAAAACCTTTAGTTTAAAAGTAATTAATAAACCTTTAGTTTATTCATAAAACCCGACGTTTCTTCTTATCCAAGAAACGTATTCTTTTTCTTTTATTATTTAAGAATACTCATTATTCATTAAATAATATTTTCATAACAAAGAGCATACATATATACTTACACACATATATACGTATCAATATTCAATATCTTATCTTCCATTTAATCCTTTGTTATGTTTGTTTTTCTTTTATCGGGGTATCGAGTATAACCTCGACTTAAGGCTTAAACCTTTTAATATATTATTATATTATATTAATTTGTCGTTACGCCTAACCTAATTGGCGTATTGGAAACCCTAGGAACTCGAGTAGCACTCCGACGCCGCTTCACTTTTCTCGACACGCAAATCAATCAACGCCCCTTCAACAGTTGTTGGCACGTTTCTCGAGACTCATCGCTATGATAACAACGCCTTCTTGATTGAGTGTGGGTGGATGGTGGCACAAACTTCGAGGAAACGTCGACACGGAAATCGAGGGATCGGGCACGCAAATAGAGGAACTGTGGCACAATTATCAAGGTGGATCAAGACTCGGGTTTATAATACTTAGAGAGATGTTATAGAGAGAGAAGTAGGCTGAGTTTTGGTGTGACAAATGGAGATCCCGGACTTGCTATTTATAGGCAAAATTCCAGATCCCATCGCGGTACGCGATGGGTCCTTACGCTGGCTCGTCGCGTACCGCGACGTAGCTCAGCCGAGTCAACCAGTAGTTCTGCCATGTGGCGACACGTGGCGAAACATGGCAGCAGTGTTGGCACGTGGTGACACGTGGCAGCAGGTGATGCCACCGTGTGCCACGTGTCACATTGTGTCAGAAGCCCCATCGCGTATCGCGATGGGTCTCTCTGATGATCCATCGCGTAGCGCGATGGGTCAGAAAATCAGAATTTTCACTTTAAACCCTAAGGTTTATAATTTGCATTTTCAGTCCCTTGACTTTGGAAAATTTACATTTTGAGCTCGAAATTTCACGATGTTACAGGTAGCACATGATTCTAGAATATTATCAAAGGCATTATCAGATCCCCATGCGCCATTCCCATTTCCACCATCAGGTATGTCTGTTGTTTATTAATTATTTCTATGTTAGTTTAATGTTGTAATTAATTGTAAATATTTACAGAGAAATACTATATTTGTGATGTCGCGTGTGCACACATACGAGGATTTATGGCTCCATATCGTAATGTGAGGTATTGGCTTTGATATTTTCATCGGAGACGTGCATTAACCAATAAAGAAAAATTTAATCATACACATGCAAAACTTCGAAACGTCATTGAGCGTGCTTTTGGTGTCTTGAAAGCAAGATTTCCTATATTGAAGATGATGGCACCATTTCCATTGGAAACACAAAGGAACGTTACCGTTTCATGTTTCGCGCTACATAATTTTATTAGGAAACAGGGTTTAGACGATGAGTTGTATACACAATACGAACAACCCGATGTGTCACTTGGAAATAGTCGTGGGCACATTGATGCTGATGAAGACGAGGTTGAAGCACTTGGCACTGCATCAGATCGGGAATATATGACTCAGTTACGAGATCAAATTTCTGAGCAGTTAATGCAAAGTACATAAAAAATGTTTAAAAAATGTTTGTGGTATTATTAATATTATTTTAGTGTTGTTGACTATTATTTAAATTACGATGTTGAAGACATTTTTTATTTAAGTTTCAGTTTATTTAAATTTCATTTTATTTTAGCAGTCTACAGACGTTAAAAAACAAACAGTCTTCTTGTTGCAGACTATAGAGGTTTGTTCCACCTCTTCTGCTACATATGTTTGCAGATGTTGTCTGCAGACTGCCGACATTTTACCTCTGAAAAAACAAACAACAACTAAAAGTGTGTTCCTAACCTAAAATCTGTAACGTGATAGGTTATTTATTAGATCTTTGTTGAGAAAGATTGCTAGATTTAGTTCTTCGTAAGGAGTCTGTCTAGGTTTGATTGGTTAACATTGTTTATCGAGTCAATCGAGTTTATTAAACTACCTTTGATTTACGCGCTGTAAGATAGGATTTCATTATAAAGGTACTCGTTCATAATTATTTAAATATCCGTAAGGGAGTTTAATATATAAACTGATGTCACTTAAAACTTATTAGAAACCCATAGGTGTCTTCTTGAGAAGGGTCAGGGGTCGTTCGGGTTTTCTTTTATGTGTCTATTTTATGATCCCAGTTCTATAACAAGTATTTTCTAATTATTTGATAACTGCAACTTAGAGGATTCAAGCCTAGGTGGTTTTTCATCACCATCTGAATCAGTTGAAATAAATTTTCTTGTATTTTATTACTTGTCTTTTCTACATTAGTTATTTTATTAGTTTAAATATTGTTAATTTAAAACCCCATTAAACAATAATAATAAATAAAAAGTCGTGTTAGCCAGTTGAGTCTAATTTGTTAATATACGCAATTTAAAGAGTTTCGTGGGTTTGATATCCAGACTTACTTAGCTTTACTAGAGTCGATCGGTTCACTTTCTGGTTAATAGTTTAGTTGAGTTTAAAGGAGTCTAGAGTCTTACTTAGTGTCTAGATTAGCGTAATTTAGTTGATAATTATTTGGCTGCTTTTAGCACATCAGTTGCGTGTTTTTACTTTACCCATTCTATTTTTCTTCAGTTATATATATATATATATATATATATATATATATATATAGTTTTGGTTCTTTACTTTGTTTGGTGTGGAGTCGAGGTTTCTCTGGAAGCATTCTCATTATCATTAGGGATACAAGTACGGTTTGCATACATCCCACCTCTCCAGACCCTACTGGTCGCTTTGCTATGAGTGAGATCTACTGGGTATGATTGATTGATCGATTGATGTTGTGATATTAGGGGTGAATTATGGCTACGTAATCATTGGGGGTAATGCACATTGGTTCAGACAAGAAAGGAAGAAAATGAAGATGGTTCAATGGTGGTGTAGGTGGGATGGTGTTGATATATGGTGGTGTTGGCCGGTGGTTGTGGTCGCCGGAAATACACAAGGATTGAGAACTCAATAACTCATTAAAAGTCAAAGTGAATTTTAAACAAATTTGTAATACCTCTAAACTATATGGACTATTTTATAATTAAAATTAGTGGAGTTAACAATCCGTTAATGTGGGATTGTTATTGGAAATAAAGTTGAAAGTCGAGACTGTCACCAATTACATTGTTAGTTGGGATTAATATTGACCAATAGTTGATAGTTTGGATTATTAAAATTCAATATTCATAAACAAAAAGACACAGTGATCTTTTTCACTCAACATTGTGTCTTTTACAAGGTTTTTCTTTTTTTTAGAACAAGGAAACCGGTGAAAACATTTTTGTGTTTTTACATTTTTTCGTTTTTTTAATTAAAGTTTGAGTTATGAATTTTTTTAATTAATTTTTCATTATATATTTTGATGGTTTTTTTGTGGCTACAAATTCTTTTCATTTTTTTGTTTTCATTTGTAGAATAACTTGACTCTATAATATATTACATACTAATAAAATATGTATTTAAAATAAACATATAAAAAAATATAAAGTTATGTCGGGTATATCGGGCATAAAATGGGGTAAATGGGTCAATGTAATCGGGTATACTACAAATCCCATAATCCTAAACCCGTACCAAACCCTAATGGGTCGGGTATTACTCGTCTCAATTATGTCGGGTTTTGGGTTTTCCCATCGGGTTCAAGTCACACCGCCATCCCTAAACTTGGAGGTGCTTAAGTGCTCCATACGACTGGGTTGGGCCAGCTGGCAACGACCTTTTGTCATTGAATCACCCCATATAAAGTGCCTAGGCAATTCTTTATTTGTTGGCTATTAAAAAAAATTTCAATTGTTATGCATTTTGGGTATTTGGGCCCTGATGTTTACATGTTAGCAGTGGGCTTAAATTTTTAAAAATAATTTCATTCAATGGTTTTTAAGAATCAAATACAAGGATTGTCATGCGGTAATTATTCTTTCATCCATTTATTTTACACAAGGTTACATATACACTCGATGCTACTGTGCTTGTAATAATTTCGATTTTTTGTAATAAATGCAATTATTTTTAATAAATAACGTCAAGAAACTAGAAAAAAAACATCTAAAAAAGTTACATAGAAAAATTTCCTGTTTCATATAAATTTAATTGCATTTTAAATGTTTGTTAATTAAAGGTATCAAACTCACTACAACCAAACGAGCATGAGCTCAACTTGTTTTGACTTACGAGAACTCGAGCTCGATTCAAGCTCTTTTTATAAGGCTCGATCTTAGCTCGTTTATCATTTATTAGTTAATTTAGAAAAATTGGATTTAAATAATCCAAACTATTGACAATCTGGCAATAATAATCCGAACATAACAATGTGACCAATGATAATCCTAACTTTGAATTTTATTGCTAATAACAATCTTAGTCTAACAAACTGTTAACCAAGTTTAAGGATGAGCAAATTCGATACTGACGTGATGTCAAATACTCACTCAAAAATAAACCAATTACAACTAAATAGATAGCACAGAGAGTTTGTGGAACGTGTGCTTACTAGTAGCTTTATAAGACAACTAATTAGATTAAACTAAATTACATAAAAAGTAATTTCATATTTTGATTGATTTGAATTGATTACTAAAAAGAAATTAAATAACTTGCAACAATGATTAAGTTTGATAAACTGATTAAAAACAAGCGACCATCTTAGATTTCAGGTTTAGCTCAACACAATTTTCATGCTTACTAGAAAGAACCACATAGACATAGTTCTTGTTTGATTACTTGTTTGTGATAAAAGGGAACCAAGTACTTGGATTAATATAATGCAAGGTTGTCACCCAATGAACAATTAACTAATATTCAACCCTAGTTCCTCCCATGATATCCCGATTACCAATAGCACCAAGAACGTATAGTTTGAATTATGATCAAACACAAGCAATAATTTACAAACAACTAATCAAACATCATAATAACCAAACAAATATTGCAAAGTCAATATTCTAGAAATTCAAGCATAACAAAGTGTATCAATTAAACCTTACATCCAAGATAATCACCAATGGAATTAGCCACTCATGGTTTTGTAGATCATCATCACATCAATTTAGTGTTTGTATGGGTCAAAAGCATCAAACCAATGATTGAAATCACCAAAATATTTTTTTCTCCTTCACAAATCGCCCTATGGTCGTCCCAATTGCAAAAGTATGTGAAAAGACATCTCAAAACGCCCTAAAAACAAGACCAAATTGGCAGTTATGGTTGCGGACCGTGGGTCCGCGGTCCCCAGAGCTCACGGTACAGTGAAAACTGTCGTTTTGTGTCATTTTGACCGTGGCACGTGGTCAACACCGTGGGCCACAGTGGAACTCTTTCTCATTTTCTTGTTTTCTTCATATCTTTCTCGTTTCAACTCCGTTATCTTCGCCATTTTCGCCCACGTTCTCGTGATTTCATCCTCTATCTCCTCATACCTGCAATTAAACGAGTAACCATAGTCAACTAATTCCATAAAATTAATTGCTTACGCATATGCATTTATATCTTTTAGCTCGCTTAACAGTTTCCCTACGGTTCACCCGTCACATTCCCACACTTAACCGTTGCTTGCCCCCCAAGCAACACCTCAATCAACAATGTTTTTTCGTTTTTAACTTATAACCACCAAAAATACCAACAATTTTGGTTTAGTCAAGTTCCCAAGTCATACTCTATTCCCTCTTTACTATAGGTTTGCACTAGTATACTTGATATTCTATTTAAACCATAGAATTCTAACCAAACCTTGCATGCTTTCGGTTATTACCCATACATAACACACCTTCACACATTAACCCTATTCTCAATTATCATTCACACATTTTCAAATATAACCAATTCTCCTAGAATTCGCTTGTACAATCATCAAATCTCCACTTATACAAATGCTTTGACACAAATGCAAATCAAGAGGGCTTAAAACGGGTGATAATGGGGCTAGGTGTAAGGGTATAGAAAAGGAATATTGAAACTAGCTCAAACGATCCGATCCAGCTTATTAAACAAACTAAGTAAACAGTGAAATAAACAACTATATACATCACTAACTTCTCTTTTTTTCTTTTTTTATTCTATTTTTTTATCGCTCACTACATAATACTTTGAAAATTGAATCTCTAACAAAAAAATTTTATTTTGACATTTCAATGTAAACATAATGCTTAATACTTTCTATTGATGTGTACTAAAACAATTACAAATACAAAGAAACCTACTAAGCCGGATCGTCTCGCAATTTAACATCGGGGTTGATTGAGTAAAAGAATAAGTCCAACAATGTTTACTAAGGGAACCAACCCCTCGCCCCTCTCATTAACCACCCTCATATATGTAATGTATGAGGCCCAACCCCCAAACCCACACTCGCACTCATCCAGACGAGGCTTGACCAAATAGCCTCTATCACATTTGCACTCATGCCAAGCTAAGGTCTAGAAATGCATTTATTGTACAAGCTCTATCGGAGGATATCAACTTTCTCACCAATCTGTACTTTCTCAATGAACAAGTGTATATGGACATGTTATGCAGGTTACTGTACCGAAATCATGCTAACGTTGACTAGAATACTACATAACCTCCTTTAAAAAAAACTAGGCAAACATGTCCTTTAGGGAATTGTGACCATGAAAAGGGACCAAAACCTTACCCCACCAACTTACCACTTTCCTGTTTTCTTTTAAACTTCAATTATTTTTTCAAAAATTTTTGAAAAAGAAAATTCCCCCATCCCCACACTTGGGATACACTGTCCCCAATGTATGGTTTTGAGAAAATAAAAACAAAGACACTACTAAGTAAAACTTCACTTCCTTCCATGAAAAACCCGTGTTGTTCCCAACACAGTGTCGAAGAGAAATCCATAAGAGTTTCCCCACACTTGGTTTTTGCTAAGATGGTAGCTTAAAATACCGCTAATAACAAACAAACTAGAAATTGTAATGCAAAATAAAAAAATAAAATATACAAAATGTACAATTACCACATTTTTGAAACTTTTATGACATTAAAGGTGGGTGACTAGCCCACTCCCGTGAAGCTTTCTCGTAATAAGCACGCTCATTTTCAACCAACTGTTGCGAGTCTTTCGGCAAACCAGGGTCAGACCCGAACATCCTCATCCTCCACCCTGGATCATTTAGGTTAGGTGGATGTCTCACTTTTGTCTTCCTTGGTCAGCTACCTTTTTTGCCACCTTCTCACTCTGTTGATGCTCAACTTCTTTCTTCTCAACTGACTTGTCAATCACAAAACACTCCACTTTCGTGTGATCCTTGCTCAAGGATACACAATTGTTAACACAATCCGCCTTCAGGCTTTCCTTGTCAACAAAAGGTTCAGTTGTATTTTCAAATAATAATAATAGTTTATCACGATTCCCACATTTAATTCCCAGCGTCCCCTTAGCAAAATCAATTACTACAAGTGAAGTGGCAAGGAAGGGTCTACCCAATATGACTGTGGGTTGCGTGTTAGTTACATTTTTAGCATAATCAAGTACTAAAAAGTCAACTGGGTAACAGAAATCCTCCACGTGTACCATCACATAATATATATCATGCCTCGGGAAAGTGTATGGGTTTGATCCGCTAAAACCACGGTGGTGTTTACTTTTTGTAGCGGGCCGAACTTATACTGATCATACAAACTACCGGGCATGATACTAACACAAGCTCCAAGATCTAGCAGTGCCTGATCAGTTTTAAATTCATCAATTTGGATTGATAAAAGGGGAACTCCTGAGTCTTGAAGTTTACTTAGGATAATATTATTATCAACCCTCTCATCCGTTATTTTGGTTATATGCCATTTATTCATTTATCACAAGAACAATTTTCACAAAAAGATGTTTCATTCGGTTGTAATTCAGAGTATTTTAAAAAATTGTTTCATGATTACCCACATTTTCAATCTCATCACTAATATCTTCCACCACCCCTTCAAAAAACCGTGGTGTTGGATCAACTTGAACACTAGAAATTCCAAAATTAGGTAAAAGACTTACCGCATTGATATGCATGTTGTTCCTCTTCTTTAAGCTCGAGCTGTTTTTCTTCAAATTCGCCACATTGGTTGCAAGTTGACCCATTTGAGTGGTCAACGGTTGGATGGCTTTGTCACGGAATTCATCAATTTTCATGCGCACTTCATCATGTTGATTTCTCCTTTGCATGTCTTGTTGCATCATCTTTAACATGTCCATGACTTCATTCCCACTAGAAGAACTTTGACCCGAAGACCCACTTTGACCACTTCCCGCTTGTTGAAATTGACTTTGAAAACCTTGATTTGCATATTGTTGATGAGAATCGTAATTTCCTTGAGAAACCCCTTGAAAATTCAGATTGGATTGGGTGGCCGGATTCCCATAACGAAAATTTGGATGATTTCACAACCCGGGGTGGTAAGTGTTTGAGTTAATGTTATAGTTTCTACCACCTCCACCTTGACCTTGAATCGCAATTACTTCCTCTACTTGTTCTTGTCCCATCATACACACATCCGTTGCATGACCCAATTCGTTACAATTAATACAAACATCAATTACTTGATTAGTGGTTTGTACCCCTCCATTTTCCACAGCATGTACTTGCGGTCTTCCAATTTCTGGCCTTGCTCTTCTTCCGGTTTGAGCCTTTCTCTTTGATGTGACCGCCATTTGTTACAAAAATGCCCAATCATCTTGTTCATAATTAATCCCAAATGTGCCATTTGTGATCGACCTCAAATCCTGCTCATCTTCTATGCTCAACCCCTCATTAAAAACATTCAACAATTCCCAAAGAGCAATACCATGGTGAGGAAAATTCTTAATCATCATGTTAAACCGCTCAAATGCTTCATGAAACATCTCACCAGATTGTTGTTGGAAAGTTCTCAAACTTCGTCTTGCATCATTGGTCTCTTGAACAGTGTAAAATTCTTCCAAATATCTTTGTTACATCACGGCCCAAGTATAAATGGATGCGGGAGGGAATTTGTAAAACCATCTCTTCGCTTTATCTTCCAACGAGAATTGAAAAGGAACCAACTTAACCTCATCCAATGAAAACCCTTGACCCCCAGACGTATTGCAAATTGAGTCATACGCCTCCAAGTGAAAGTAAGGTTCTTCCGTTGCTAGACTCTTATACCTTGGTAAACTTTGGAGTGAACTGGTTCTCACCTCAAATGTTCTTCCATGTTGATTTTGAGGAATAACCACCGGATATGGATTATTAGTGATGACCGATCAAAAGTGAGCTTCAATTCCCTTTACCATCTCTCTTTCATGCATTCTTGGTACCCCCATTGGTACTCTTGGTTGACCCATTTACCTCTACATGGGCCTTGGAGGTTCAAGTTGTTGAAATTGTGGTTGAGGCATTTGTTGTTTCCCTTGTGGAAGAACTTGTTGTGGAACTTGTTGTTGTTGAATAATCGGTGGTGGTTGAACTTGTTATTGAACAACCGTGGTGGCTGTCTATTGAATTCTTGCACCGGATCCATTTGTTGCCCTTGAGAATAGGCAAAGTTCCCTTGATTCATTCTTTGACTTCCATTACCCCCGTGTAGTAACCTTCCACTTCAAACCCCTAGAACTCCCCGTAAAACCCATCACCATGACCATCACATTGTGTTCTTGAAGATTGCACAAAAGGCATTGGTTGATATTGGAAACTTGATTGTGGTTATTGGAAAATTGGTTGTTGTTTTTGGTGGGATGATGATGGATCAAAATTAGGAAAAAGATTGGAAATAGGCGGTAATGTTAATGATATTGAGTAAGTGAAGTGAGTGTTCATAGGCTCGGTTGTGTTGGTTGGTTTTACTTCACTCGAATAAGTAGGTATGGTAGTATTAATCGGTGGAGGTGTGGCAGGCAATGTTTGACCCGTAGTGGGAGCCGGTGATTCCATTATGTTGTTCGATGCAGTAGGAGAACCAAGAAGTTTGTTCTCCCTAAGTAGGACTCGGTTTCTTCGAAGTGTTCGTTCAATCTCAGGATCAAAAACTAGTGGTGATGACCTGTTAGAGCCTTTAGTATGCATAGACCTGTAAGTAACTACACACTAACATAAATTGCGTAAACCCGAAAATAACAAACAAAACAAAAACTACAGAAGTTAACACATGTTGTGTACTACTCCCCGGCAATGGCGCCAAAATTTGACGTGAGGTCGAAGACTCACTAAAAAATAAACCAATTACAGCTAAAGAGATAACAGTAAGTGGGTGTCGAACACAAAGAGTTTGCGGAATGTGTGTTTACTAGTAGCTTTAACAGGCAACTAATTAGATTAAACTAAATTGCATAAAAAGTAATTTCAGATTTTGATTGATTTGAATTGATTACTAAAAAGAAATTAAATAACTTGCAACAACGATTAAGATTGATAAACTGATTAAAAACAAGCGACCATCTTAGAGTTCCGGTTTAACTCAACGTAATGTTCATGCTTACTAGAAAGAACCATATATACATAGTTATTGTTTGATTACTTGTTTGTGATAAAAGGGAACTAAGTACTTGGATGAATATAATGCAAGGTTGTCACCCAATGATCAATTAACTAATATTCAACCCTAGTTCCTCCCATAATATCCCGATTACCAATAACACCAAGAACGTATGGTTTGGATTATGATCAAACACAAGCAATAATTTACAAACACCTAATCAAACATCATAACAACCAAACAAAGATTGCAAAGTCATTATTCTAGAAATTCAAGCATAACAAAGTGTATCAATTAAACCTTACATCCAAAATAATCACCAATGGAATAAGCCACTCATGATTTTGTAGATCATCATCACATCGATTTTAGTGTTTGTATGAGTCAAAAGCATCAAACCAATGATTGAAATCACAAAAATATTGTTTTCTCCTTCACAAATCGCCCTATGGTTGTCCCAATTGCAAAAGTATGTGAAAAGACATCTCAAAACGCCTAAAAACAAGACCAAATCGATAGTTATGGTTACGGACTCACCGTGGGCCACAGTGAGGTCCACGGTCCCCTAGAGCTCACGGTACGGTAAAAACCGTGTTTTTTGTGTCATTTTAACTGTGGCCCACGGTCAACACCGTGGGCCACAGTGGAGCTCTTTCTCATTTTCTTGTTTTCTTCATATCTTCTCAATTCAAGTCTGTTTTCTTCGCCGTTTTCGCCCACGTTCTTGTGATTTTATCCTCTATCTTCTCATACCTGCAATTATACGAGTAACCATAGTCAAGTAATTCCATAAAATTAATTGGTGAGGCATATGCATGTATATCTTTTAGCTCGCTTAACGGCTTCCCTACGGTTCACCCCTCAGATACCGGTACCGAAATCTGTACCGATTTGGTACCGTCGGTACCAAATAGGGTTATTTTTAAGAATCAATTGCACCGGAAACAATCACAAACTAATAACATAATTGAACACACAAATTTGTCGATTAACTTTATACACACACATACCGTATAAATTTACACAACTATTAAAAACTTACGGACGAAAACGAATAAATTACACTACTCGAAGGGTGGGGGCTACCTCGGGACACCATATGAGATTCTCCCCTGATTTCTACGTGCTTAGTTTTATTTATGTTTTGATATAGATTTGGGTTAAATCCAAGTTGGTACATATCATCAAAACTAAACTGGCTCATGTTTTTTTTATCCCATTATTTGTGTATAGTGTGACAATGTTTACCTTTCTCGTGCATGTTATAATATGTATCAGTACCGATTCTCATTTTTATGATTTTTCGGTTGTTGCGAGATGGGCGGGCCATGTCCCAATCTTTATAATTTTTAACCTTTTGTCTTTAACAAATAGATAAAATTGTTGTTTCATATAAATTTAATTACATTTTAAATGTTTGTTAGTTATACGAATCAAACTTAATACAACTATAGTGAAAAGAAACTTGTTAAAAAGTAGAGGTGACTTGTTTTTGACTTACGAGAGCTCGAGCTCGAGTTTACCTTGTTTCAGGATCTTTTTCAAAAGCTCGAACTCAGTTGTTTATCATTTATTAATATTAATTAATTTTTATATGTTTTTGATATATTTTAAGAAAAAACTTAAACGAGCCTATGGTCGAGCTTCTATAGTACCTTAAACTAGCTAAAGCTTGGCTCCAACTCGACTTTACAATGTTGTTGGGTCCATATTTGGTGGTTTGTACTTAGTTATATGTTAATCGGGTTGGGCTACGAGTTAGCTATGTAAACCAAGAACTCTAAAGAGTTCTCGGTGGGCTTTTGGTTCATATGGGCCTAGTGTTTTGGTTTCCCTATAAATAGATCTTATTGTATATGGTTTAGGGGTTTTTCACATTAGCAGAGAGTGAGCAGAACTAGAGGGTTGTTGATTTCCAGTTTGTGATCAATCATTGTAAGTGGTTAAGCACCCGACGTATTCAATAATATACGTGTGTTTTGAAGCAATCGTGTGTTACTTTACTTATTATTATTCGTGTTCTTGAATCACCGAGTGTTGGTATTCTGCACCAATACTCGTTTGGTTGATATCATATTGTAGTGATCCAGATTCGGGACTTACAATTGGTATCAGAGCCTTGGACGAATTCAGGCTCGTTATTGTGATATCAACGATTTGAGAATAGTCTTTACGGTGGTTATTGTGTTTTCCGGTGAAACAGTGACCGGAGAAGAGGAAGAAAGTATTCTTGGGAAGGAATTGATTTTGATTTGGAAATTAAATCAAATCCCACTTTATTTGGAAGTTTGTTACATTCTGTTTGCCTATTGGGTGTGAAATATTAGTTCTCGGTCATTTTTGGTCAATTTGTGGGTTCTCTGTCAAAATCTTGGTCAAATATTGGAGTTTTCGGTCAACCATATTTGATCTCGGTCAACAGAGGTTTTCGGTCAACTGAGTTTTCGGCCAAATCAGTTCTCGGCCACAGTAGTTCTCGGTCAAGGATTGGTCAACTTTTGAGTTCTCGGTCAACGTTACTTGTTTTCGGTCAACTCATGTTCTCGGTCAAGAGGAGTTCTCGGTCAATCATTGTTCTCGGTCAAGAGTAGTTCTCGGTTAACCATTGTTCTCGGTCAAGAGTAGTTCTCGATCAACCATTGTTCTCGGTCAAGAGGAGTTCTAAGTCTAGGAGTTTTTTGGCGGGAAAATTTTTCTTGAACGAAAATTTTCCAGAATACTCCTATTAAGTAAAAACTCATTTTTGAAAATTTTGGCGAAAACAATTTTTTTCGGGTAATTTTCGGCGAAATTTTGGCGGGAAATTCGAAAAAATTTGTCTTGAACGAAATTTTTCTTGGACGCCTCTTTTGAGCGGGACATCTTTATTGAGAATTTTGGCGATCATTTTTTTTTCGAGAAATTTTGGCGGGAAAATCAATTTAATTAGATTAATTACTCCATGGATTTTCAACAACTCGTTTTTCAACCATGTTCTTTAAATTGTAGTGAGAAAATAGAAATGTATAAGCTTCATAATGACAGTCTAAGTAGATATATGGAAAGAATAAAATCAGAAAATTTTAAACTTAAGAAAAATAAAAAGGGATTTTTAGACAAAATTGAATCTCTTAACAAAGACATTAAGAAACTTAAGTCTGATTTTAGCATAAAGAGTTGTCACCATCGTGATGCTAAACAAGAAATCGTTGATCTGACTGCTAAACTGGAAGCTTCTAAGTTAGAAATCTTAAATCTAATTAGCAAGTTTGAAAAGGCTGAATTTAATTTTAAAAAATTCGAAGGTTCCAGTAAAGTAGTCAACTCAATGATTGAAAACCAACTGTGGTGGAAAGAAAATGAAGGTGAGGGGATAGGATTCAGTCAAGTTCCCCCACCTTACAACCACAATTATGTCCCTACCCCTGTTATCAAAAAACAGGAGGAAAATATAAAAGACATGAAGTATGGTAAACAGGTTCAATCTGAAACTGTTGGATCAGGATCCCTAGAGGAAATCAAGCCTGCTTTTAAATGTGTGAACAATTTTGATGCTTCTACTTCATGTGCAGATGTAATAAATGATGTTGCTTCTGATAGTAAAGGGGTTCAGGCTAGTGAAACTGAATCTTATCCTAACGTGTCATCAAACTCAGATGGCCCCACAACACAACATTGTAATAATAATAATAATAATAATAATAATACACATAGTTGTGGCAACAAAAGGAAGATACATAAGAAATCAGCACAACAAGGACAGTCTCGTCCTCATAGATCCTCCGGATCTCCATGTGTTGATAAATCAGTGGGTGCCACTTATATTAAGAGGCAAACATATTACCACTGTGGCACGCCAGGACATATAGCCAGAAATTGTGTTCATCGTCTATATGTTCCCTATTACAAGCAAAATCAGAAGGCTGCGCCAAGGGGCAGGAAGAATGGAAAAACCTTTCATAAGAAGGAATTCCAAAATGAGGCTAGTGCTTACATTGACATTAGAAGAAGGATGAAGGCGTGCTTCGTCTGCCGAAACAGCGGGCATTTGGCAAACGAGTGTTACTACCGTGCTGTTAATAGACAAGCTCCTCAGGTGAAAGGTAACAGGTTTAAACCGAATCTGATGGTTAAACAAAATGCTTATTTTAGAAAACCACGAGTATTTGTACAACGGGTCACAGATACTCAAGGATTCAAAGTTAATATGACAGGTTTACACTCAAATGATTTAGAAACCTTTAAAAGAAAAATAAATTTTCAGAAGTCAAAGAGTGTTGAGAGTTCTAAGAATTCGAATTCGAATTGCTCCACTTCAAAGTCAGTCACATCAAGTTTCACTAAACCAAGACAGACTTGGAAACTTAAAACTCAGCAACCAGAATCTGTCATAACAAATGATTCTGTTAAAGATGGGAAAGATATGAGTTGGCAAGAGGTCACATATGTTGATGCTCAAGAGAACCCCAAGACATTTATGACTTGGGTTCCTATGTCCAACTGATCCAGCTATATGTGTAGGAACAACCAAAAATCTATTGTTTATTAAATGAGTTGTTCCAGGCACATGATAGGGCAATATCCTGTTTTTAAATCCTTAAACCATGAAATGGAGTATTTGTTGTAACAACTCGAATTTTAAATTGTTATTTTATTAACCGCTACCCGACCCTTTTCAATGTTCGGGAAATTTTATCACGTTTATCGAATAAACTAATTATTATAATATTATTATTATTACTTATTTAAAATATATATACAACTTTCTTGTTTTGGAAAAACTTATCCTAAACTAAATTATTATCTATTTATGCTTTCATTTCCATATTTCAGGGACTAAAAGTGCAAAATTGGTTTATTATCATCTATAACCCGTTTAACCTTTGATCCAAACCCACCATCCATACTCGTTTATTCCCAACCCGTAACCCGATTCCTTTTTTGTGCCTTAATCATCGTTATAATTATGGTATTGATCTCGCAAAATCGTTTATACGTCTAATATGTCTTACACCGTCAAAGCAATTAGGAAATAATATTAGACATTGATCGTATTGTTAAAAATAAGCGAACCGTCCTATATCGTTTCATAAATTACTATACAAACATGATAAGAATGCAATTAAACGCGGCTGCACGATCCTAATAACCTCGAAATCAAATCCCTATGATCAATTGATATACAACAGTCTTCAGTCATCGCAAGCCCGTCCGTGTTTGAGCTGCGGCTGGGGTATCTCGTTCACCATCTATACCACATCATTTCTGGTAATTGTTACATATCTTCTTATCGTCTGGATCCATAAATCATTAACCCTATGGTTGATTAAGCAAACAAGCAACGAATTAACAGATTGTAGATCTAGGGTTCATAAGCAATTAGGGTATAATCTTGCTCCTGGCTTTATAATTTGTTTTGCGTTTGGACAACATGGAGCACTCCAGCGCAGCTGGTGGGTGCATTTTGGCTCATGTTCTGTGCCGGCCATGGGGCATGTTCGAGTCCCGTCCAGCACAGTTTATGTATTTGTTTGTTTACCTTTTTGTTATTTTACATCTAAGTCATTTAAGAGTTTTCTTTTAATTGATATAAATATTTAATAAACATTATCTTATCAAAACCGATATCTTAGAGCTACGTCTTGTCTAGATAATCTATTTTTTTTTTCGTTACAAGTGTCGTATATATATATAAAAATGTATATACTATAAGTAATTTTTCATAACAAATTAATATTATTTTAACTATAAACCGACGCCATTATTGATGGTTCTCGTCCTTAAACATTTTTATAAAATTGTATAACTATATATATACATGTATAAACATATATATATATATATACACGTGTTGTTTTCTTTAAACAAAAGTACTATAATGACTAATATATTTTCATCATGTATTGTCGTTAGGGGATTTAAAATAAACTATTTATTTATAATTTATGATATACTTAATTTAGACAATATTATTTCATATATAATAGCTAGTTGAATAATTATTTACTTATACTTATACATACGTTTATATTAATACAATTAGTTACGTATTATTATTATTATTAAAATTATCCATTTATTTATATTCATATTATCGTAAATGCATCTTGGGTAAGATTTAAACTAATTATTTATAAGTTCAATTTCATGAAGCATAAGTAATGAATTCTTTACTAATAACAATAACCGTAGAAATAAATCGACCGATTAATAACATCGAAATCCCAAATCTATTATATGCATTATCTCAATTGTTAATAACTCATAAGATTAAATTATGTTAAATCATTTATAATTAATTTATATTATCCTATATAACTAGGAATCCTTGTCGCTATATCCCGAAGGGCTTACTTCTCTCATCATCCTCATTTGTATTTCATGCCTCTTATCAGGTGAGTAATCACTCCCCTATTTTACTTGTTTTCAAATGTTTTGGGGACACTTGCGTACCATTTATCAAATTATTTATCTTATTATTTCTCAAACGCAAATTGTGATCTTTGTGTTGTGAATCAATTGAATGATCGTCTGCTACTTGTTATTTGCTTACTTGCTTACTTGAATCGCATTTGGAGAGGTCCAACATAATCTCATTATAGTATGATCATACGACCGTCGTAGTGGCCGGAGCCCGATCGCATTGGCAATGGTTTCACCGATACTCATTACTTGCTTAACGATTTCATTGTTTATACTCACAGATAACAATTTTGCCTACTTTTATATATATTCATTTATAACATTATATATTACCATTTTTGTTTGTGTCAAAACTGGTGATCTACTCACTCAACATGTGTTGTTGACAAACATATATTTTGTACGCATTTGCAGGTTATAGATTTGGATTGCTTATCGAACTGAAGCTCACGTAGAGATGACTTTAGGATAAAACATATACAAGAATAGTTAGTTTTTGTATTGTAATTTTCTCTATTTTTGTTGTACTTAAATGTTCGTTGACAATTAATAAATTAATTATATATTGTCGCTTTACAATTGCATGATAGTAACCTTGTGAGCTGTGACAATCAGTTCCGCCCCGACATTTCCGTGTTAGGTTGGGGTGTGACATTTGTTGACCTGGACGGGATTTTAGGGTGATAGAACGTTTTTAATCTGCTCTCTAAGTGTGTAGGAACAAATCAAGGAATACATTGCATATTAAAAGGCTTGTTCCAGACATTCAACTCGCAAGAATGCAGAATCTCAAAACAAGCTTATTCCTAGGGGAGATTCTCACAAATGAAAAATGATGTCTTGAATATAAAAGGTAACCGTATCACTTTGGTATGAAAGATTGATCAATCAAAAAGATTTTAAAATTTTAAATTTAAAAAATTCAAAAAATATGTTCACGTATAGTTTTTGTATTTTGTTTCTCAAAAATGAGAAAATGACTTGAACGTACATGAGAAATGATAGTACATCAGTTGGCTGACTATCACACTTTATTTTTTATTAAATACTTCGTTTCAACGATTGAGTCTTTTTGAGGTTAAATTTGTACATAAAAGTTTCTGCACAAATTTAGAGGGAGAAATTTAAAAAAATTCAAAAAGAGTGTGTGTGAGCGTTTAATAATAAAAAAAAATTATGTCTTTCAAACTTCACTCTCGCTTAAAATTATGTCGGTTGCACAAGTTTGAAGAACATATACTTGTATATGTTTGGTCCGGTGATCTACTTGTAGATTCATAGGATAGCCATTTATCTAAAGACTGAAAGCATCTTGGGCGATTGTGATGTGTTTTTCGTGTTTTGAATTCTTTCACTTAAAATTATGTCGGTAATTCCAAGTTGGAGGGACACGTATTCTCATATGTGTTTGGTCATGTTAACCACTAGTGGACATACGGGATAACCATTTACCTGAAAACTGAAGAGTGACCGGGGTGACTGAGTTCTTAACACATGTGTTTTCTTTAACTTTCTGGGAAGTGATATATTTATTCAGTTAACAGCTTTTTGGAAGCTTCAAAATATTTTCAAATGAAAATTGATCCAACCTTTGGAAAGTGATAGATAAATTGTTTCTGTGTGCCTAACGGGTGAAGTTATTAAGCTTGAAAGGCTCTAGAACAGTCATGGATTTGTATGGTAGCTTTCCATGATGCGTAAAAGTTGAAGTGATATAAACTAAATATGCTAAACTTACTGTGGAGAGTCATTTTAAAGATATGTGCATGTCTCCATATACATCTCTCCGAATGATAGGCAGAAAAGCAATTACCCAGTCATACACGAGCCCGTTGGTATTTGGTCCCCAAAATGAAGTATCTTATTGAGAATGATAAAGAACAAATGTGAACAAATTACTTTAAATATATAATCAACCAAAAGTTGATAAATGTTCACAAGCTTTTAAGAAAAACACAACATGAGGGTTAATAACATAACTACGGGGTGGAGGCAATAATATAAGTCCTTTAACATCCCGAATGAAAGGCTTGTTAATTTAAACTGTAAGTCCAACGTTCAACCTCAAATATGTTTGCAAATTTGAAAAGAAAAATCAAATAAATAAGTTCTGTCATTAAAAGTTTTTAAACCAAATCTAGTGGGTCAAAGTCAAATCGAGGTGATCTGGGGAAAGCCAAATAAACTTTGAGAAGAGATAGGAGGCATCACAGGTTCATGAA